>NC_140494.1:95188696-95441196 GCF_964271855.1 Acomys minous | reverse complement strand
GCCATGGTGGTCAGTAGTGTAGTTCACAAGTATCATTGCTGGGTAGGACTGTGATTACCTCCATCTTTTCTTTGGTGTCTTCTAGTACCATAACAGGTAGGTCTTAAGGAAGAGGCTTTCAGGCCAATTCTAACTCAAGTGCTGTGCCCCTTGTGTATAGACTATATAGTGTCTTCAGCAATAAGGACTTATTTCTCCCTATATAGGGCAAACAAGGTTGATAGCAATAGCTTATAATGTTTTGGGAATCTCTTGGACAACCCTGACCAACAACTCAAAAATGGCTTTTCATGCATTGTATTGGTGGTTTTGTTAGATGGTCTGATGCTCTTGAGGGAGCCATTGTTATCCCAGACTAGGACTCTTTTATTTAAACTATGCATGAATCTGTATATACTGACTTACTAACAGTCTAGGTGTTTTAAGGTAGATAGTTAACAGTATGATTCCTTATTACTGTTCAGATATCCTTACTATTATTTTATCCTCGTGTCTTCTTCCTGCATTGTTTCCCATTTAGGGCTCACTCTCACTTTTGCCTTCCTTCCCTCTTCAGAACACTTGCCCCTGTATTTTACAGTGTTTCTCCTAAGTCTTCCTCTAACAGTTTCAGAATCTCATGTCCCACATTAATGTCTTTGACCTACTTTGAACTGATTTTCATGCAGCATCGGTGATGTGGATCTAGCTTTAACCTTCTATCCATGTTGATATCCAGTTTTCACAGCTCCATTTGCTGAAGACACTGTCTTTTCTCCAACATAGTTGAGAAAACTTTTAAAAAGTAAATATTTGCAGCTGTAGCCACCTAATTGATTTACTTCAAAACGTACTTTTAAATTTAACTTAGTTTTTTTGTATTTAAATTTATTTTGAGATGATGATATAATGGCAGCACTGCTCCCTTCTCTTTCCTCCATCTAAACTCCTTTATACCCCTCCCTGGTCTCCTTCAAATTCATGGCCTCTTTTCTTTTTCTAATTGTTACTGCATGCATACGTGCGAACTTCTGTTCTGCTCTATTTGATCATATGTCTGTTGCTATTGCATTGTGTTTAATAATTCTGACCCATAGTGTAATCGGAAGTCAGGTATGGTGATACCTTCAGCGCTGCTACTTCTGCCTAGACTTGCTTTAGTTTTGTGGTCTTTTGACCTTTCAAGTAACTTTTGATGGGGAGTCTATTGAATCTATTATTTACTTCCAGTGCTGTGGTGGTTTGAGTAGGAGTAGCATCCCAGTAGACTTGTGTGTATAAATGCTTGACCCATAGCAAAGGCTCTGTTAGGAAGTGGGATATGGCCTTGTTGGAATAGGTATGGCTTTGTTGGGGTAAGTGTGTCACCGTGTGGCAGGCTTTGAAGTCTCATCTGTTCAAGCTATATTCTCCTTCTGCTGCCTGTAGAGCAAGATGTAAACCTCTCAGTTCCTGCTCCAGCACCATGTCTGCCTGCATACTGCCATGTTTCTCACCATGGTAATAATGGACTAAACCTATGAAATGGTAAAGCATTCCCAAATAAATGTTTTCCATTATAAGAGTTGCCATGGTCATTGCATCTGTCCACAGCAGTGAAAACCCTAGGACAAGTACCACGTATACTTTCATGCTTCAGGAGCTCTGAGGGTCTTTTTTACCTTTTAATGTCTTTTTCAATTTCCTCCATGCTTCCATTCTACATATCCACTTTTAGAGTTTCAGATGGAGGAAAGGTATTTTTTTCAATTATTATTCTTTTATTTTAATTTATTCAGATTACAACCAAAATGTTATGCCCTGCCTTGTATCTTCCTGTTCCTACCTTCCCTCCCTCTTCTGTCCTATTTCTCTCCCCTAACCTCTGGCAGAAAGGGATCTTCTCCCGACCATATGACCACAGCTTATCAGATCTCATCAGGATAGCCTGTTTCCCCTTCTTCTGTGTGCCCACTGGGCCTCCCCAACAAGGGGAAGTGATCAAATTGGTGCACTAGAATTCATGTCCCCATTCTCCCCACTACTATGGAGGATGAGTTGTGCATTGGCTAGATCTGAACAGGATGTCTGAGAGGTTTATTGCATGCATTGTAGTTGGTGCAACAGTTTGTACAGGCCCCCCTGTATCCAGTTCTGCCAGCCTTGATGGTCTCCTTGTGGGGCTCCTGAAAGATGCTCCACCATACAACAAAGACATTTGCTCAACTGTGTTCATAGCAGCTTTATTTTTAATAGCAAGAATCTGGAGTAAACCTAGATGTCCCTCAACCAAAGAATAGATAAAGAAACTGTGGTACATTTACACAGTTTACACATTTACACTATTCAGCTATTAAAAACAAGGAATTCACAAATTTCGGGAATTCCTTGTTTTTTATAGCTGAATAGTATTCCATAGTGTATATGTACCACAGTTTCTTTATCCATTCTTCTATTGAGGGACACTTAGGCTGTTTCCATGTTCTGGCTATTATGAATAAGGCTGCTATGAACATGGTTGAGCAAATTTTCTTGCTGTGTGCTGGAGCATCTTCTGGGTATATTCCAAGGAGTGGAATAGCTGGGTCTTGAGGAAGCCCTATTCCCATTTTTCTGAGATAGCACCAGATAGATTTCCAAATTTGTGGATAAATGGATTGAGCTAGAAATGATCATAATGAGTGAGTTAACCCAGAAGCAGAAAGACTCAAATGGTATATACTCACTTATATTTGCATATTAGCCCAACGGGCATGTCCCACAAAAGCCTTCACTTACCAGGAAACTGAGACAGAGGAGAGGACATTCTAGTGGGACTCTAGATGAGAGAATCATGGGAGAAAGGCAAAGTATAAGGACCCAGAGGGTCCTAGAAGCCTACAAGTAGAACATTATGATAGGCAGATTTGGGCACAGGGGTCCCGCTCAAACTAAGGCACCAGCCAAGGACAATACAGGCGGTAAACCTTAAACCCCTACCCAGATCTAGCCAATGGACAGAACACTCTCAACAGTAGAGTGGAGAGTGAGATATTACTCTCTCACATACTTTGGTGCCTCACCTTTGACCATGTCCCCTGGAGGGGGAGACCTGGTGGCACTCAGAGGAAGGACAGCAGGTTACCAAGAAGAGACTTGATACCCTATGAACATATAGAGGGGGAGGTAATCCCCCTCAGGAACAGTCAAAGGGGAGGGGAATAAGGGGAAAATGGGAGGGAGGGAAGAATGGGAGGATTCAAGGGATGGGATAACCATTGAGATGTAACAAGAAAAAATTAAAAAAAAAAACAAGGAATTCTCAGCATTTGCAGGTAAATGAATGGAACTAGAAATGATCATCCTGAGTGAGGTAACCCCGACCCAGAAAGAAAAGCACAGTGTATAGTCACTTATAAGTGGATATTAGCCCAACAGCGATGTCTTCTGAGACTATCCACACAGCAGGGAATCAGGACAGGTACTGGAACTTTCTTCTGGACTCGAGGTGTAAGAAGGGTTCTTTTTAAGCTCTTATGAGTAGAGTATTCCCCATGATTTATTTTTCTGCAAGTTCATTATAGATCTATAGAAGCTACTGACTTTGTGTGTGTTGATTTTATATACTGCTATGTAGCTGAATGTGCTTATTGTGCTGAAGAGTTTTCTGATGGAATCTTCAGGGTCTTTAAAGTATGCCCTGAAAATAAGGGTAATTTGATTTCTTCCTTTTCTACTTGTAACCCGTTTATTTCCTTCACTTGCTTTATTGCTTTAGCTGAGATATAAAGCTCTATATTGAATGAAGAGAGAGAAGCCACCTTGGAAAGAGTTCAGATCTTGATACACTTTTGGCTGTAGGTTTGTCATATTTAACCTTTATTATATTAAATCATTATCCTTTGGTTCCCAACCTTCAGAGCTTTTCCCCTTATAAAACAGAAAGGGAAGAAACACTAGCAGACTTATTCTGTTAAGCTAGTATCATTCTGATATGAAACCAGATAAAGACATTGAAAAAAGGAAGGTACAGACAAATTTCTCCAATGAAAATAGACAAAAATTTCACTAAAATATTTACAAACTCAATTTGACAGCACATTAAAAAAATTATGCACCATGATCATGTTGAAATCTTTCCAGGGAAGCAAATATAGTTTAACATATACTGTTCATTGAATGAAATAAGGCACATAAGTGGACCTAGAGACTGAAATCACTTAATGGTACCACTAGATGCAGAAAACGCTTTTGACAAAGTCCAGTATCTCTAAAAACCCTGATTTCTTCAACGGGCCACAGGTCAATCAAGAGTATATTATTCAATCTGTGTGTGGTTCATTAACGCCTGTGTTTTCTGTTGATATTGGTTTCTAGTTTTATTTTACTATGTGACAAAGTACCAGAAATTATTACTTTATAAAATTTCAGTTTTGAGAATTTTATGTACACAATGAAATATGGTCATGTCTATGCCACATACCTTCTCTAACTTCCCCCATATTCTCTTAAACATGTTCCTTCTCAACTTCGTCTCCTTTCTGTATTGACCCACTCAGTCTTGTTTGTATTTCATGTGGGTGTGGTAATATCCTTCAGAGCATGGGAAGCCTGCTGGTGGCCAAATCCTCAGTAAAGAATGTGTCTCCCTTCCCTGGCAATTATCCACTGTACATAGCTATTTGTTGAGGGGTAGGAACAGGACTAGAGATCATCTAGTTACCTCAACTATGCTCGAATTTGGGTGCTGGATCAATCATTGTAGGTTTTGTGCTAATAGCCACAGATGCTGTGAGTTCCTAAGTGTGATAGCCATGCCATGCCAATAAAGCAGCATTTCACAGCACTTCCTCATTATCCTCTGGCTTTTACACTCTTTTTTCTTCCTGTTCCACAATGTTCCCTGAACCCTGCTGTTTGGTGGGGGAGTTGGTGAGCTGAGTTAATGTACATGTTCCACTTGGTGTCTTATTCTTGGCAGCTTGACCTATTATGCACATTTTCATTGACTTTTGCCCACTGCAAAAAGATAGTTCTCTGACCAATGGTGAGAGGAGTCCAAGGATGGGCAGAAACATAAATATGTAGAAGGCATTTTAATATCAAGAATACCATGACCAGTTAGCAAAAGCAATAGTAAGTTCTACCCTAGGCCCTGACTTCCCCAGCCATAAGGAAGGTGCGCTAGGATTGTAACACCAGACATGAACCTCCCTCCTGTGGATATACCTCTAATACAATAAGAAAATAGTGAAATACTCATAACTGTTATTCAACTATTGGAGCAGTAGGCACATCTGGCCTAGCATGTTGAAATTGTACTTTGGTATGCAGGGTACAGTTCTGGGTAAAACCCTTGACATTTTTCCTCACCAAGCATACACAACACTTTTCACAGAGTAAAAGTTAGCAGGTAGAAGATTTTCTGGTCGGTCTGAGATTGGTCTCTCTATATCCTGCAGCCAATGTGTGTGGTATCTTCAGCAGTAGGTTCTTACTCTGCAGTTATGGTAGGTCACAAAAGGCAATGTCAATCAATAACCTGTGTTGTTTTAGCAACTGCTCGCATGTCCCTGACCAATAACTCATAGGTAAGTATATCATGCCTCAGGCTGTATCTCACTTCTCAGACTACAATTTTCATTTAGTAATTTGTCTTTTAGGAGTGACACTCTTTACCCTGCAGAGTAATTTCTTGCTCACTTTCTTTTAAATGTGCAGTTTGAAATAAACTTACTAATGAGTGAGTTTCCATAAGGCTTTCCACACATCCTTAGTTTTGGTTAATACCCTCACAATTCCCTACATATAAGTTTGGGATTGTTTTCTGCTGTATCTGTCCATGAGGAATGACATTAGATTTTTTATAGGGGTTGCACTGACTCTGCAAATTGCTTTCAGTGGGATGGTCATTTTACAATATTGATTATTTCAATCAATAAGCACAGGTTATCTTTTTATCTTCTAGTGCCTTCATTAATTTTTATTTTCTGTGTCTTAACAACTTCATTGTAGATGTCTTTGTTTTCTCTGGGGAGCTAAATTTCCATGTATTTCCCCTTATGGCTAATATGCACAGGATTATTTCCCTTATTTCTTTTTTCAGTATATTTATCATTGGTATACAGGAGGACTACTGATTTTTGATTGTTGATTTTGCACTTCAGTTCCACAATAAAAATACACACTCAGATATATTCTATTAGACAACAGGGTCCATATTTCTCATAATTCTAAGAAACATATCTTACCATACTATGAAAATAGACACCATTGTAGGTTAAAAGGATTAAAATAGCTATTCTGTAAAAGCAGTACAAGGAAATAAGTAGGACACCTATTCTAATATCTGACAAAATAGACCCCAGATCAAAACTAGTCAAAAGAGATAAGAAAGTCACTTCATACTCATCAAAGGAACAATACACTAAGAAGATATTATAATTCTAAACATACACTCACATATATACATATGTAAATGTGTGTGTACATATATACTAAACACAGAGACATTAAATCTCTCTCTTTTTCACACACACACACACACACACACACACACACACACACACACACACCCCAAATTATGAGACTCTACATATAAATCCAAGTTCTCTGAGATGGATGCTCAACTGGAGCCAATAAACAGATAATCTAGGCAACAAATAAAGAGAAACAGACACCATAAATCAAGTTGCCTTAAAAGACATCTACAGAGCACTCCACTCAAATACTGGAGAATATGTATTTTTCTCAGTAGCTCATGAAACTTTCCCCAAAATTAGTTGAATATTAGGAAACAAATCTATTCTCAACAAATACAGAAACTTTTAAGTAATATTTTGTCTGACAACAATGGTAGAAAGCTAGATCTGAACCCCAGTAGAAATATCAGAAAGTATATAAACTCATGGAAAATAGACCACATGCTATTGAACGATAATTGAGTGAATGAAATCAAGAAGGATATAAAAATCCTACAATTAAATTTTTAAAAACTACAACATACCAAAAATTTACGTATGACAACGAAGGTAATCCTAAGAGGAAGCTTTATGGCAGCAAGTTTCTACATTCTGATAATCTCCGATATACATTAAAACACGTAGGCAATCTCAACTTAATTACATAATGACACACCCAAGGGACTCAGAAAAATTAGAGCAAACCAAACTCGGAAATGTAGGTGGAACAAGAGAACAAAAATCAGGGATGATATTAATGAAAGAGAAACAGACATAACACAAAGAAGCAATGAAGTGAGGACTTGGTTCTCTTGAAAATATAGGCAAGATTGACAAACATTTTGCCCAATTAACCAAAATAAAGAAAGAACTCAAATTAATACAGCTAGGAATGAAAATGTAGCCTTTACAACAGATAAAAATGAAAATTTAAAAATAAGTAAAAGCATACTTTGGAAGCATAATACCACGTATTTGAAAAACTTTTTAAAAAATAGATGAAAATCTAGGTGATTTCAACATAGAAAAATTGAAGCAAGATGAAACAAACAATTTAAACAAGTCCACAATGAGCACCAAAACTGAAGCAATAATAATATTTAAAAAAAAAATCTCCCAACTAACAAGTGACCAGAAACACATAACTGCTGTAGGTAGAATACTATTAGAGTATCACAGAAGAATTAACATCAGTACTACTCAAATTACTGCATGAAACTGAAAAGGGAAGAAAATCTCCCAAACTCGTTTTATAATGCTGGTATCATTACCATAATACGAAAAACAGATGAAGGCAACCAAAAGCAGACAAACAAATAACAACAACAACAACAACAAAAGAGACAAAAGAAAACTATAGATATTGTCAGTGAATACAGATGCAAAAATATTTTAATACATTTTTGGCAAAAATAATCTCACACTCATATCAAAGAGGTCATTCATCATGACCAAAATGGGTTTATTCCAGAGATTCATGGAGGGTTAAATATGCATACATTAATAAATTGTTCCTTTAATGTATAAAATGCCTTTGACAAAATCCACCATTCCTCCATGATAAAAGTCCAAGTCGTCTTCTGCACATGGGAGAAACTTACCTCAATGTAATACAGCTTGTATAGCACAACCCTCATGCTAAATGAAGAAAAAGCCCAGTTTCCACTAAGATCAGAAACAAGGCAAGTGGCCTTTCTCTCCACTCCTTTTCTTTTCTTTTTTTTTCCTTTTTTTATTAATTTATTCTTGTTACATCTCAATGGTTATCCCATCCCTTGTATCCTCCCATTCTTCCCTCCCTCCCATTTTCCCCTTATTCCCCTCCCCTATGACTGTTCCTGAGGGGCATTACCTCCCCCTGTATATGCTCATACCTTTTCAATATGATGTTTGAAGTCTCAACTAGAACAGTAAGACAAGAGATGAAAACAAAAGGAGTGTCATAGGAAAAGAAGTCAGGGTGTCCCTGCTTACAGATAGTACTTTTTAAAAATAGAATATATTCTAAATAAATCATCTTGATTCTTTTCTTCACTACAGTTATACCGTCTATGCTCATCCTTTCTAATTGCAATATTTCTTTACAAGGATAAACTTGTGTTTAAATCTCCTATTAAAAGGGGAAGGACTGTGAATAATGGTTAGTTCACAGCTCCACCCTGTGTAGCGCTCTTATGTGATGAGAACAATTTAGTGACTATTATTGTATAACATGCCTCAGAATTTATACATCGATTCTTTGTTGTTTAAAGGGCATTATTTCAATACACACTGGTTGAATCCTAACTCTGAATTCTTTACCTATATGCTTCATATTTATTGTCCAAAAAATTACTTATTAATATACAATATCAGGAAATCTAGTAAATGACACTCTGATCATTCCCCAAATTAGATTTTTTTAAATTCAGTTATTTTATTTTTTAGTTAATTTATTCAGATTACAACTCAATTGTTATCCCATCACTTGTATTCTCCCGTTCCTCCCTCCTTTCTGCTTTCACCCTATTCCCCTCCCCTAAATCCATGACTTTATAGTCACAGGCTATCAAGGCTCATCTTGGTAGCCTGTCTAGTCTTTCTTTGAGTGTCACCAGGGCTCCCCACCAAGGGGAGGTTGTCAAATATGGGGCACCAGAGTTCATGTCAGAGTTAGTCCCTGCTCTCCACATAACTGTGGAGAATGTCCTGTCCATTGGCTAGATCAGAGTAGGGGTTCGATGTTTACTACTTGTATTGTCCTAGGTTAGTGCAATAGTTTGAGCAGACACCCCTGGGCCCTGATGCACCGGTTACAATATTCTTCTTGTAGGTTTCTAAGATCCTCTGGATCCTTCTATTTCCCCATCTCCTATATTTCTCTTACCTCACATGGATGTCCTCACATCTATCCCAATATCTTGGTAAGTGAAGACTTTCATGGGACATGCCTCTTGGGCAAGCGCTCAATTATAAGTGAGTATATACCATGTGAGTCTTTCTGCTTCTGGGTTAACTCAGTCAGTTTGATCATTTCTAGTTCCATCCATTTATCCACAAATTTCAGGATTTCCTTGTTTTTTTATAGCCAAGTGTATATGTGCCACAGTTCCTTTATCCATTCTTCAACTGAGGGACATTTAGGCTGTCCAAATTAGGTTTTACAAAGCACAGTTCCTACAGTGGGGGAAAGCAAGAGACAAATAAATATATAGATGATATGGAGTTTCAGGAAGAAAATAAAATAGAATTTGTGGGAGGGAACAGAATTGTGGGCCAAGGAAGTTTTCTTAATATATGATTACTTTCATTAAGAATTACAAACGAAATTAAAGAAAGTCAGAAGGCTATCTTGTTCAAGAACTTTCCTGACACAAGAGCAACTGAAAAGGTCTTCAGTGATGATACAGCTAACATGGAGACCCTCCCAGCTGCTGGGGCAGAGGATACAGCTGGATATAGAATGAATCCAGACCATAGATGCAGAAGGAAGTTAAGTTACTTCAACCTTGGAGGCTGAAAAGAGGTTTGAGGTGTTTTTTGTTTGTTTGTTTGTTTTGTTTTGTTTTTATATTTTATGAGCTTTGTGCATCTCTCCCATGGATTTATAAGCATGTATACTCTATATAGATACCACCTTTATTTTTAAAGTGTCTCTTTTTAAAACTTAATTTATTTATTCACTTTACATCCCTATCATAGCCCCCTCCCTTCTCTTCCCTGGGTCCCACCCACCCTCGCTCTTCCCCCTTTCTCCCTTCTCCACACCTTAGAAAAGGAGAGCCCCAACAACCCACCCCAGCTCATCAAGTAACATCAGGACTGAGCATGTCCTCTTCCCTTGTGGCAAGGCAGCCCCTTCAGGGAGAAGTGATCAAAAAACAACAGAGTCCATGTCAGAGAGAGTCCCCATTCCCCTTACTAGTAGACCAACATAAAGACTGAGGTACCCACTGGATACATCTGTGTAGGGGGTCATAGGACCTTGGTTGGTGCTTCAGTCTCCACAAGCTCCCCTTGGCCCTGGTTAGTTGGCTCTGTGGGTCTTCGTGTGGAGTTCCTGTGCCCTCCCTTCTATACCCCCACCACAGTCTTCGAAAAGTCTCAGCATTTGTTTCAATCCACTGCTGGGTGGAGCCTCTCAGAGAACAGTTATGCTAGGTTCATGTCTGCATGCATAGCAAAGTATCATTAATAGTGTCAGTGGTTGGCTGTCTCCCATGGCGTGGGTCTCAGGTTGGGCCAGGCATTGACTGGACATTCTCTCAATCTCTGCTCTATTTTTATCCCTGTATATTTTGTAGGCAGGTGTTCGCATCCCTCTACTAGGAGTTCTTGTGTAGTTAGAGGGTGTACTTCTGACTACAGCCTGGTAGAGGCTACTACCAGGATTCTCAACTAGAGTCACGCCCATATCTTCCCAGGAGCCTACCCCATCTTAGGTCTCCAGCTTGTAGTAGAGATTCCTCTGCCCATGGTTTCTCTTCTCTGTGCGGCTCTGTGTCCTTCCTCCCACCCCATCTTCCCCAGGTTTGATTTCTACCCTAATTTCTCTTCGTGGCCCCTCTCCTACTTGGTTCGATCTTTCAACTGCCTAAAAATAGAGTACAGAGCTAAACATCAAATTCTCAACAGAGAAATCTTGAATGGCCAAGAAGTACTTGAAGAAATTCCCAATGTCCTTAATCATCAGGGAAATGCAAATCATTTTTCTGAGATCCCATCTTACACCAACCAAAGTGGCTAAGATAAAAACTCAAGTGACAGCACAAACTGGCACAGATGTCGAGAAAGGGAAACACTCCTTCATTGCTGGTGGAAGTGCAAACTTGTACAACCACATTGGAAATTAATTTGACACTTTCTCAGAAAATAGAGAATAGCTCTACTTCAAAGCTCAGATATACTATACCTGGGAATATACCCAAAAGATGCTCTACCGTACAACAATGACATTTGCTCAACTATGTTTATAGCACCTCTGTTCATAATAGCCAGAAACTGGAAACAACCAAAATATCCCTCAACCGAAGAATGGATCAAGAAAGTGTGGTACATTTACACAGTGTAATATTATCCAGCTATTAAAAACAAGGAACTCTTGAAATTTACAGGCAAATGGATGGAACTAGAAAAGATCATTCTGACCCCAAAAAGACATGCATGGTATACATTCACTTATAGATGGATTTTAGCCATTTAGTATAGAATAAACATACTACAATTCACAGACCCAAGGAAGATGAGTAACAATAAGGATTCAAGGGATTCTTACCCAGAAGGGCAAATAAAGTAGACCCTGTATCTTATAGCATAGATTTCATAAGGTAAATAATGGAGGCAAAGTAGGGTACATATGCAATTTACTAATGAATCAGAATGTGTTTGAATGTGGCAATCGATACTCGGCTAGAGCATGGAGGAAGAACTCTGTAGATAGCGCCCTAGGGAAATTGAGCTTCATACTAACCCCAATGCAGGGAGACTGAGTAGGTGCTACTTCTGGGGAGGGGCTGAGCGGCAGCAGCTTGCTTGCGACAGATGCTTTCCATATGCTCTGCTCCTGTGCTCACTTTGGCCTTTGCCCCAGGACACTGACCTAGAAGGAAATCTTTAATAAGCTCATGTGTCCTACAGAGTTAAGATGAATTCAGCCAAAAGAGAGCTCCACCTGGAGGTGGAAGGAGGAAGGCTTCTAGCCTCTGGTGCCTTTCATTAAAGCCAGCTCCAAAGGTGACTCGGCTTCCTGGCATCCTGCTTTCTTGCCCCTTTCTCCTCTAAGCTCTCATAACCTTGATCTTCCCCAGTACCGTTAGAACTGGAGCAAGCAGCATGTGCTGGGACCAGGCCAGGGTTCCTGTTCTACCCCTCGGGCTTTCCCTAACTCCCTACCTGCAACTTTGTAGTCAGTCTTTTTCTAAATAAGCTCTTCTTGTATTATCCTAATTTGACTATGCCATCTGTTCCTATGAGGAGCGTACCTGGCACACTGTCCATCCCTGGAGGTAATTCTAGGAATGAATCACGGCAAGATATGCCCAGCAAATGGGAGCCTAGACACAAGTCCCTTGGAACGGCCTCTAAAATCATAATGGGTATTAATTTCTTAAAAGAACAAAGAAAAAGCAAAAAGAGCCAGTATTTTTCCCTGACTCCCTTTAAACTCAGGGATTCATTAAGCTGCCCTTGAAGGGAGGCGTTCGTAACAAATCGTAAAATATGTTTTTCAGCAGCAGCTTGAAAGGGCTTTTATATTTTAAAATTGGTTATCAGATCCTTTCTAGTGAGGAATCTTCTGCAGAGGCAGCCCCAAATTGTGTCTTCACCCCAAAGAGGTCCCCTTATTTGCACACCAGGGAAAGGGTTTCAACCTCGAGAAGTGGGGGGGGGGGGGGGGAGGAGAAAAGGCTCCGCTGGTCGCTCTGTGATGCTGAGAAAAAGGGATCTGAATGAGAATGGTTTAACTCAAAAATATGTTTCTTAAAATGAATGAGAAACAAAATTGAGTGAAATCCAAAATGCTTTATGAACACGCTTTGGATAAGTTTGCCATGTTTTGTTTCAATGACCTTGAAAAACCAAACTAATTCGGAAGCTACCTGTGTAGCAACACACTATGGCCCAGAGAGAGAGAGAGAGAGGCACAAGGGGGCCGTAGTAGCAGCTGTTTGTCATATCAAGGAGCTGTACGGTGGCAAAAGACCTGCCCTGAAATTTTAGTCTTTAAATTTTCATGCCCCAAGCTCTTAGCAGGGTACCTATCAATGCTGTGGAAATTCACAAATGTTTATCAGATAAGTAAGCAGCCGATGAAGTAAACAATTACAAATGGGTCTCTGGATACAGAAGATACCACACCACCCACAGCTTACTACATCCAAATGGAATTAAATCGGTGAAGGGGGATAGAACAGTTAGGCTGCCCGCCTTTGTGTAACCTAAACAAATCGCTGCTTCTCTGATATTTTTCATATTCAACTTATTGCTTCAGTTGAATAGTTTTGGTAATAAGTCACAATATCACCATGTTCTTATTTTGATAATTTGCTTCCAATTGAAAATGCTGAATGAAGGCTTTTTTTTTTTTTTTGACTAATGAGGGTAAAACTTATTTTATTGCCAGGTTACTACATAAAGGATAGGCACATCAAAACTAGGAAGAGAAAACTAAACAAACGATGTCTAGCAGCCTTCAAAGGTAAACATGTCCTAGCCTTGGTACTAACTAGACATTTATTATTATTATTATTATTATTATTATTATTATTATTATTATTATTATTATTATCTGATTGACTTTGCTTAATTTGGATTTTAAAATAAAAGTCAATCACAAAATTTAAATTTGGGAGCAACTAGCAAATCTCATTTTCCCACAGATAAGATGTTTCAAAATCACAAACTAGGTAATTGCAAGATTCAGCATAAAAATATATCATGTATTGCCTCCATCTCCTTCTAAAGACCCATGCTTTATATATTTATCTCCTGGGGACCTCAGACATTTTCATTGCTCTCTTTTTTGTATCACCACACACACTGAATGTGTTGATGTGCTCAGACAATGTAGATATGCGAGACCCCAAGTATATTTTTCAGCACCTAATTCAACTAGAGCAGGTAAGAGAGTTTCTTTCCTCCAATTATCTGAGTAATTTAAGTACATAGAATCAATCTGAGTTTATACCCAGTGCTAATGCTCAAACCATTTTCTTTTTTCCTATCTGAATGATAAAAATTTTAAAAGAACAGAAAAAGCATTAAATGAATATATTTTTGTGGTCGTTTGAAGGTCTGTAATGAGAGCAAGAAATACATAATTGAACACAGAGTAGTACAAGGTAAGTCATCAGTGTAATAGATTGAAACACACATCCGTGCAAAGCAATAAACTGGAACACTCTCGTATGAGGTCAGGTGTGTGGCTTTGAAGTCAGACGGCAATTTGCCTTCCTAGGACAGAACCTTCTTATGATTGCACATGCTCATTGATCTGGAGCTGTTTAATGAGGCAAAGAGTGACCAGCAGGTAATGCCAGGAAATTTGCTGGAGTACCCAGAGGGCGAGAGATAAGCCAGAGCCTTGAACATGCAAAAGGAGGTTTCTTTTCTTCAGTTGATTATCAGACTGAGCCCAGATTGCATTGTGGCATTTCACAGGTGCCTTAACACGTCCCTTGAATTTTATTGCCTAAAAGTAAGAATAATAACAGCAACCATAATATTTCCTTCAGAACGTGTCCATATCCTCCTGCCAGCCGCACTGGGGTTTCTTAGGAGAATAAAAAACCTTTCAGAAGGTCCAAATTCAAAATGGTCCTAATTGCAAACTTCTTAAGTAAAACATTCTCAGAAGATAAGATTCAGCTATCGCCCCCATCTTTCTCAGAAAATCCCAATCACTGTATAATTGGCCCCTTTCGGGCCACACACATCTACAGTAGACATTCCTCACACTGAGCGCTGGGCATATTAATACATGCTGATGTTCCCTTTTGGGATCCCACTCACTCTCCACACTACCGTATTAAAATGTAGGTGTTGGGAACATGAAGCTTGACACAATGCTTGCCTTCTAGACTGTATGGGAAGAAAAATAAAGACAACTCTCAGAAATGACAGTGTAGTTAAAGTTATGGGGTGTGAAACTATTCTTTCTGGCAGGTGTCTAAAGACAAGTCAAAGTCCAATTTAGCTAGAAAAGTCTTCTTGGCAGTGTCTGATGAACTTGGCTTCCAGCTGGACTAGTGCTGCTACTAACATCATCCCTTAATGTCTTTCAGGAAGATTTCAAAATGTTTTATAAACATTAATGAAGCCCCAGAACCTGTCTCTGAAGAGTTGAAGGAGCAGAAGATTTAACATTCAGGCCACAGAGGCTAGCAACTATTAGGAGCAGAGTAACAAGGCCTTTATCTGAGCGCCGTTCAGTTCTGAATGTGCTGAGGCACCCAGTGTCTTAACTCATGCCAACCTTTTTCAGGTTAGCAAACCTCCCCAGGGAGGATCATAATTCTGACTAGCTTTGAGAGTTTCCCTCTACAGCTAATTGAATTGTTCAACAAATCTTTGGGGAGCGCCTGATCTATATCCATCCAGTATTAGAACGTTTGAGTCCTTGCAAGGACTGAGAATTATTGAATGGCAAAGGAAGAGAGAAAGAATGGACAAGGGGACAGACTAGTGAGACACAGCAGAAAGGGACAGACCCTTGAGGATGAAGAAGACACGGACTGTAGAGATCCATTTTATGTGTAACTAAGAAGGTGCTTGTTTTCCTTGTTAAAATTACTATGTCAAGAAGCTGGAGGGCACAGTAGGAGAGAACAGAGGCAATAAAATACATATAGGATTACCAGTTGCATTTGGAAAATCCATGCTTCTCTGAGCCTCAGCCTTTTTTTTTTTTCAAAATTAAAGGCAAAAGCTTCCAGAGAATTGTGAGCTTACGTCGGATATGAACTTCTCACCTGACTTAAGAACATAACATTGTGAACTTGGTGTTCAACAGCAACAAACTCGAAGATGTCCAGGGATTTGCACCCTGTTGCCGTCGCTGGCAATACGTATTCTTTTTATATGAAACCAGTGGTGCTTGGTGCACAGCAGTCATTACCCTCATTACAGGCCATTTACCATCTTAAGAAGCTGCATATGGCAACTTGACCTCATAGTGACCTTTATAGAAACAGAAGTTAAGACCAGAAGAAACAAGAGAGATCGAAAATACAGAGGCTGAACTTGGACCTACAACCACTTGGTTCAATCTAGTTAAGTTTACTTCTAATGAGGCTGAGGGTATAGGTGAAGCCTCATTGCAACGATTGCAGTTCACCTACAACCTTAACTCTAGAAGCTTCCAGCAAACTAACTATCCCAGTTTTAAGTTGATAATGTCAGAAAACAGAGAGATTCCCTCTCAAGAAAAAGCCCTGAGAAGTGAATAAATTTAAAACAATAATTTTAAATTAAAAAACAAAAAAGAAAAAGCCATGTGTATGTGTGCCCAGTTAGAATGGGAGGAAGTGGAACCTCCTTCTGAAGCTACGGGTAGTCCCAGCCTTTCCCAGAAGAACTCTTTGAGAAGTGCCATTTTGCATTGTCATGTCTGTTCTGGAATTATAAGGGTTTTGTTTCTGTTCCATCAGGTTGCTCTCTTTCCTTTGCTTTCAACCTCATCAGAGTTAACTTTTTTGATCTCCAATAATGAGGTGTCAGGAACAGAAAATAAATCTGCACTGATGTGATTCTATTCTGAAACATCTGGAATAAAGGGGGGGGGAAAAGATGGTTGTGTCAATCAGACTGCCCTGTCTAGGCTTTCTAATTACTTAATATCATATTCCTTATTTTGTATTGAAAACCATAGTTTTCCCATGATCCTTCTTTTAGAGTCTCAGACCCCTCATTAGTCCATCCACTCGACCATTCAATTAATACTTATTGAAAGCCAGACACTGAGCTAGACAAGAGAATAAAGTAAAGTGCAAAATTGCAAACACAAGCCCTGTTCTCTTGGAACTTTCTCTGTCGATAGAGAAAACTTAATTAAGTGATCCTATAATTAAATCTAAATTTTCCTGTGAGAGGTACATCAAAAAGAAAGCACACACACTGCCCTAATATAGGTGTGTGTGTGTGTGTGTGTGTGTGTGTGTGTGTGTGTGTGTGTGTGTGTGTGTATGTGGTTTCCCTCTGACTAGGGCTGAGAGTGTTTCATTTTATTAAGTAAGCCTTTCCAGTATGTGGGGAGGCCGAGGCAGGCGGATCACTCTGAGTTCAAGGCTAGCCTGGTTTATAAAGTGAATCCAGGACAGCCAAGGCTATACAGAGGAAGCCTGTCTCGAAAAATAAAAAAACAAAAACAAACAAGCAAACACACAAACAAAAAAACAAAAGAAAAAAAAAAGAAAAAAGGAGTTTTGTTGTGACTCCTGATACTCAAACCTATTTGGTCCTTGGCTCTTTGTAAACTTGCACAGTAGCTACATGCCATGTTTCTGCTCTTATCCCAGTATTTCTGCAATGCTCTTGAGGAAGAAAGATCGCAAAGTCCTATAAACGTGAGGGAGAATTGTCGCAGCACACATCTCCTAAAACACGAGATCTGGCAGTTCTCTCGGTCAGGTGTTTGTTCATCCTACATCCTTGTGTAATGCTCCATGTCTCTGTCCGTAACTTCTCTACTTATAAGACGGACATAAAAGGTACCATATTAGTTTTCATGTTGCTATAACAAAATGCCTGACAGAGAAGAATTAAGTAGAATGTATGTGGCTCATGGTTTTAAGGGCTCATCCCATTGTGACAGAGAAAGAATAGCAGCTTTCTTGGTTCTCTGGTGAGCCAGGAAGCAAACAGTGAGCCGGTAAGTAGCCATGAGTGATTTACTCCTCTTGAATTACTTCCTTCAGCGAGGCATGGATTCCTAAAATTTCCATAAACACCCAAAGTAGCATTGCCACCTGGGGAACCAAGCATTTAAGTCCTGAGACTATGGGAGACAGTTGATGTTGAAGGCACAGGAGTCATACTCCAGGTATGTGCATCATCCTTATGTGCATGAAAGAAGTATATCAGTCATTGCGTCCTGTGTATAACGGTAGGAACTAGATGTGATGAACCCTAACAACCCTTGCTTTCCTCTTTAGCATCTTTTTGATCCTAGAAAGGAACTAAGCCCTGGACAGAAACTCTTCATTTTCACCCTGGCAGATCCTGTCAGGTCCTTAGCTCACTGACTACAGAGACCATAAATTTCCTATTCCAGAAACTGGAACACATGATCTGACAATTATTTCTTTGCCTGCTGACTTATGGTCTCATAAAAAGCTGTAATAATTGTGCTATTTCAACATATACGTATGATATTTCAACTTAATAAGAAAAATTAAAAGAAAATACAGTAGTACTCTCTGAAAAATGGCATGGGACTACCATTAGCCCACCTTAGCAAACCACACTTGCAGGTCAGAGCTGCTTCTGGTGCCTGTGGCTTCAAGCAGAGTGAATAAATCTGTCCCTACAGGCTACCTTCCAAGAGGAGCATCATCTAGATTCTAAAAATATTTACTTGCCTTGTCCATGATTTAAGTTCTTCCTAGGTCCTTCCTGCCCTTTGCTGCCATGATCCATCTGGATTTATTCTGCAGCTTTGCATGGAAATCTCCAAGCCCTGATCATGTCACTGGCACTAACATGAGTGTGACATATTTGAGCATCTGATGGCAGTCCTGTTTTCCTTACATTTAGACTACCAATTGCTAAAGTCTGTGAGTACAGGACACCAGGCAGAGAGTTCCCATATCCACTATCATCAGAGACTCTGCATTTCAAATCAGGAGAACAGGAGTCAAGGACACCTAGGTGCCCCTGCCCTCCCCCTCCCGCCCACTGTACCCCCTCCTGTTCTCCATTTCCAGCCTGAACTCTGCTGCTGTGGTACCAGGCACTAGAAGTCACAAGGATTCTAAGGGGTCTTATCACAGAAGCTAAAAAGAAAAAAATAAAATTGACCCTAGAGTGGCAAACGCAAGAGAACCTTCTAGAAAGGGCTCTTCAAGTTTGTGTTAGGTATGTGGATTTTCTATAGATCTCAGTATTATAATATTATAACCTGTCATGGGTCAAATAACTTGAGCTAGTAAATGAGACAGAATGGATGAAAGGCAGAGCAGAAGTTCAAAAACACCCAGCCAGTGAAATCCAGGCTACAGGACTCTGGGAAAAGAGAGAGAGCTGACGAGGTAGCACACCAAGCTGCCTACAATCTAGTGGTGCTTGAGCCAGTTCTGTGATTCTAAAGGTGACACTCGGCTACTCTTCAGTGCTGAAGTGCTGTTGAGGAAAACAAAACCAAAGACCAAGTTCTTGAGGAGGCCATTTGCAAAATAAATGATTTCTTGTGCCTGGTATAAAAGCTTAAAGGGGAATGTGGGTTCCTAGGTCGTGAAGGACTTTCTGTTTACTTTGGATTTTGTTATTTTACAAGTGTGTGTGTGTGTGTGTGTGTGTGTGTGTGTGTGTGTGTGTGTGTGTAGAAACAGTATAAACATAAGTCCATTCAATTTAACTTCAGGCATCTGTGACATCTTAAATGGATCCAATCCCCAGAGCAATGCCTTCCTGGGTGATGAAGAGTCATTCATTCCTCTCACAGTTATTAATTATATGACCACCCACTCCTACAGCTGTTCTCCAGGGGCTGCTGCAGCTGCCCCTCTCCTGAAACACCATACAGGCAGTGAACATTTTTAGCACCTGTGGCCCCTAGTTTCTGAACGCATAGCAGTGAATCAAACCTTCTTGTGACATCTCCTCTTACAGACATTAGAGTTCAGAATTAAATTTTGCCACACCTTGTCTCCAAATCTATATGGTAAATTGAAGGACAGGATCTGGTGTTATCTATATTAAAGAGGTACAACTTGTGAAAGGGAAAATTTTTAATTAACATTAAAGCAACCAGAACAGCAGAGCTCTCTAACTCATAAGTGCAGGTCGACAGGTATGCTAGCCCAAGGTCCCAGATGATAAGTCATAAAGAATGCAGAGATAGGAGACAAAGGCCTACTGAGTGTTCCAGGGACTGGCTGGCCATAAAAGATAGGGAGGATACACAAGGACAAATTCCTGAGAGAAACAGGTACTGAACATGGTCGAGTGAGTAATGAGCCAAGACCCCTCATCCGATCTTATGGTGTCTGCTTAATCCCCCCCCCCTTGAGGCCTGCACACAATGTTCCAGGTTTGAGTTTAACCAGATGTGTCCTTAGCTCAGATAAACATCTACCCTCGGGTTCCAAGAAAGACAGGAACCAAGGACTGTACCCATGTGATTAAGTCTGAGCTTACCCCAGATCTGCCTATGCAATTTGCTGATGTTCAAATGTTTGAAACAACCAATCGTGTGTGGCCGCGCCAAAACTTCCCACTCCCCCCGACCCTTGCCCATATAAACCTCTAAGCCCTGGGCTTCTGGGTCGACCCCTCTGTCTCCTGCGTAAGATACGTGTCGACCCGGAGCTCCGCCAATAAACTGCCTCATGTGTTTACAGCAAGACAGTCGTTTGTGTGTCTTTGGGTGCGTGCCATCCTGAGGCTTGAGTGAGGGTCTCCCTTTGGGGTCTTTCACTTGGAGCCAGTGGAATAGGAAAGTGGGTAACAATGTCTACCACGAAGGCTAACAACCTGAATTCTATCCAGGGTCCCACTTGGAAGAAGAGGAAGTCCCCCTGAAAGCTGTCCTCTTCCCTCCCCTAAAGCACCTTGGCATACATATCTATATATACACATTAAGTAGATTTTAAGAATAATTTTTAAAGACGTAATTATGAAGCAGATTTTCATGTGACATTTACTTGGCAGATACATTTGCACAACATTATAAAAAAATACCAAAGGCCCAATTATATGAGTCTCAGAAACTCCATGCTAGGTGAGCGTACATTTTACATAGACCAGATGCACAAAAGTCTTGGAACTTGTCATCTTTTCTTGCCTGATTAGTTAGCTGTGGGGCCGGTCCACAGGGCTTTTATTAAGGCAAGGACTGCTGGAGTGCAAGGCCATGCAAAAGAGGCTGGCTCTGGAAATATTATTGATGCCTAGCAGGAACCCCAGAAAATAGACAGAGGAACAGAGTGGTGGCCTTGGGAGTGCAAAGGCAGCATGGAAAGTGTTACAGGGGAAGCCAGCAGCCAAGAGGTTCAGGGAAAAAAAAAATAACAGGAGAATGAACAATAAAGTAAAAGTGACAGTGGGGTAGAGAGCCATCGATGCAAACTGCTCAGAATGCAGTCCGCAGTCGCTGGGCAGGTGGTAGATGTTTCTTTAATGGCACTTAGGATAACAGCCAGAACAATAGCTAATGATAGATATTGCCTTAAAATCCCTACTACCCACACTCTGGCTCCTTTTTCTTGCTTGCTAATTTGCATAGCTACTCCTAGCTCTGGCTGATCAGCCACACCTGCTATCAGCTCTTCCTAGTATGGAGCTTTCTAGAGAGGACTGTCAGGGCCTTGCTGTGCTCAGTGACCCCCCAGCCTGCTGCGGAACTCCAAGCTGGATTTCAATTCAGATTCATAAAGGAGGCATGGGCTGTACCTCTGATGGGATAGAGGCAACTCTATTTTTACAGTATCAAAAACAATGCAGTGGTCGCAGGGAGCCATTTATCTAACCTGAAAGGCTGGATTTTGGAAATGCCTGCAATTTGAAGGGCTTTACACTCATTAGCATTTTGAAAGGAGGGAGGGAAGGGGGAAGGGCGGAAGGAGGGAGTCATCCCTCTCCTTTGCTGCCTTCATAGGGGAGTGCACATCTCTCTGTATGTCTTCCACTGGAATAATGGTTACTGTTGCCTTCTCATTGCCTACAAAGGAAGAGTAAAGACTGAACTGCCTTCTGTTCCTGTCCTCCAGCTGCCTGAGAACTCACTTGAGTCTGGTGACAGAGTCTCTCTTTGGTCACGGGCTGTGTGTATGACTACCTTCCCTCTCCTCTATGAGGGAGGTAGGGTATGACGGCCTCCAGTCCTCACCCCTGCTCCCTCCTTTCTTCCTGTCTCTCCCCTATTCTCCTATACTTTAAACTGAATACAATGCAACACTCACTCACTGCCCTGCTCTGCCTTCATTAAAGGTACTTGGTAAGAACTGGTTTCGGGAGATTCTCCTGGTTTTGAGTGTACTGACATATTGATATAGCTGTCGTTTCTACAGATGCCCAGACACAGATTGTTTTTCTATCATTCACCTTTTGCTTGAGATCAAATACTCGCCACTGGCTCTCTAGAGAATGCAGATTGAGCCCAGGTGTCCAAATGATCCCTTAGGTCATTAACTCCATTCTCTCTACTTGGTAGTGCTCAGAGCAGAGATGCTAATGGTGGATGGATTTCCAGTATGTGCCATCCTTTTCCCAACAGAGATGAACGGATCTCTGCTTCAGGTATGTAGGCATCAGTTACAGATGACTTTTACATTAATTGTGTCATTTCATCCTTAGTTGACAACATTTGCAATAAATCCCATTATTACAGAAGTAATCATACTGGATCATCCAGGGATCCCAGATTCCTTCCTTAAAATCAGCTCTAGAGCTCCTTGACTCAGCTGGATGCTCATAACAGCCCACCTTGGCCAAGTATTAAATTGTACAGTATAAATAGATATTAGAATAGCTGATAAAATCCAGGGTGGGCCGCAAAAATTAGCAAAAAAAAAAAAAAAAGACACACTGCACGGAGGTCATATTATGAATCTTTGCAAAGGTGACAAAACAGTACCTAGTGTGCCCATCCCTTTTATACATGTTACTCTGGGAGCTTTTAGGAAGGGGCATGGCAAAGTGGACACTGAGGAAAAGACAGGGAAAAGATTGAGACTATTCATTTGTTTTAGTCAGAGTTCTAGAAAGGAACAGAATAGATAGAAATGTAAGTATGTATGTATGTATGTATGTATGTATGTATGCATGTATAGAGTGATATATTATACATGTTATATATAATCTATATATTCATAGAGTGACATATAGGCTGTAATTCTGGTAGTCCAGTGACTCCAGTGGTGGCTCTCTGGTAATGGAAAGGCCAGGTATCTGGTAATTGCTCAGCATACAAGTGTAGAGGTCTCAGTATGCCCAACCTTGTGCTGGAGACTTAGAGGATGTGTGGAGAGAGCTCATGGTCTTCAGACTGTGCTGGAATCTAGAAGTATGTTTTAACACAGGTGACGGGATCCCTCAGCATAAGTGTAGATGAACTTTCCAGCAAAGGGTGAAGGTGAGCAGTCAAGAAGCAAAAGCTTCCCTCTTCCATGTGTTTTTAAGGGGGCTGCTAGTAGAAGGTGTGGCCCGCATTTGCAATGACTCTTTTACCACAGTCATCCAATCAAGACAAGTCCTCACGGAGTGCAGAGCTGCTTGGGTTTTAGTTGATTCCAGATACGGTCACGTTGACAACCAGGATTAGCAGCAGAAAAATCTTCCATGGATCATCCTCTTTTACATTTTATATTTTACATTTGTTGGTCCTTAATTTCCTCATCTGTAAAATAGATTTAGGGCATCTCCCTGAAAATTATAGAATGAACAAGATGAGCTGATACATATGAAATATTTACAGTGGTGCCCAGAACTTAAATCATTTATTGTCATAACTACGACATCAAAAGAAACTGAGACTCTTAATTTTAAACCTTTGGCTGAGATTGCACAGCAGCTCCTGACTCTAGCCCAAAGCAGGTCCTAATTTAAGCTTCAGAAGACCTAGAGAGGCGCTTGTGAAATATTCTTGTGTAGTTACCTAGAAAAGCCTGAAATTCAAACTGCCTTACGTAGATAGGAGATCCCACTGTGTACCAGTGGGAGAAGAGGGCAGTGGCTGGGGCTAGGGAAAGACTCTTCCTATCAGACACAAACCAATGTGGACCGAAGCAGTGTAGAAGCAGAGAGCAGCACTAATGGGGCCTCACAGCCTGAGCAGACGGGCTCTCCCCTGAAACCCACAGAAGCCCAAATAACAAGCACCTGATGGGACAGCAGTCTTTCACTTAATGGTTTTCTTTTTAAATTTCAGATAATCAGTTGTTATTTTAAGAATTCTTATCCCTAGCGCTTCTTTAAAACATTTTCTCTACTTGTCCTCATAATCCACTTGAAGAGGAACACTTCGATTTTTTTTTCTGTCTTCTATCCTAAGGAATAATGAAAATTGCCACTCGGAACCACAACACTAGCTTTATGGCTTCTGTGTCGCTTCAGAAGGTGTTGATCACCTCTTTTCTATTTTAATTTAAGCTCCTAGTTGGGAGTTTAGGCAGTCGGTCGCACTTGTCTGCAGCAGCAGCTAGAACTACAGGGACAAGGTTATAAAGCTTTTGTACCTCAGGTATCAGCACAGGAACTGTCGGGTAGTTCAAGGTTTCTGTGCCTAGGATAAAAATGAGGGAGCATCTGCTTGGGCCAGTTCCAGCAGGAGGTGCCTGGACGTCATTAGAGCACAGTGCTCTGTCCTGTCCCTCAGCTGGATCTGAAGTTCAACACAGATAAAGAATGCACTCACAACCATACCTTCCTTGAACTTCTCGAAAATAAACAAACCCACAAACAGGCTCTCTCTTTTTGGCAGGAAGTCTCTATGTATCTCCACACAGAAATCTGTGGTGGGAAGAAAAGAGACTATGTTCGGTGTCATCTTAGATATAGGCTTTAAAAAAAGACTAATGCATTGAAAAGCGGATATATTGGTGCTATCCACAACCCTGACATTTTGACAAATACCTCAGTGTCTGCCTGTGTGATCAAATTGATTATCTCTCTGAGTTTCCTTCAAAACCAGCCACCTCTGTGGCAACTTCCTCATAGTTCTTGAAAATCTGGGGCCCAATGCCAGTCTGCCACTTGTGTCCCTGAATTTGTTGCCATCTTCACCCATCATTACCATCCCCAAAAGGCAAACAGTTCAAGGGTGCAATGGCAGCTGCTTTTAGAGCAACAAGGTAGATATGATTAACGTCCTGGTTTTGCTAGGGGAGTTCTTTGGATGAAGAAAGTTCTGTTGGAGAGAGTGCAAAACAATTCATTTGCTTCTCTCCTGAAGCTGTCACAGAAAAGGCTGTTGCTCTGCCTGTTTTTTATCTGTAGGGTGAAAGAAGGTTGATTAAGTAGAGTTGACCACAGCGCATTGGTTCAAACACTGAGTGTGTGAGCACATCACAAGGACTCAAGCATGAAGTTTGAGTGGTGTTAGTTGTGGCTGTTTCTGAGGAAGCGGAAATGGGGACAGGTCATTTAGACCTGACAGAGCCCACTGAAGAATACGGAGTCTTCATGTGTAACACGAAGTTTGCATGGAAGTTCATTCACCAGTCAGATGTACATTGCAACGTGACTGGGTCTCAGGACCCATGCTTACCATAAAGAAAGTGTGACCCTCTAAGATGACAAGTGCCCAGAAGATCTGCCACTGTAGTACATTTTCTAATCTTCATCAGGAAGAGCTTACTTAGAGGCAGGACGCTTGCTTTCAATGTTTCCTCTGAGAAATAGAGTAAAACTTTGGAAACGTTTACAGGTGGAGATGGGGTACACAGAGTGATGTGGAGAAACTGTTCAAAGATGCCTAGCCCATGCCTTATCGCAGATACTGTGGACAGCATCTTATAAGTCTGAAACAGTCCTACTTACAGAACTGCACATCACCTCCTTTCATCTGCGCTATGACAGGCAGAGTTCAGAGGCCAGCTTTGATCTACAGCCTGGAATACCACAGAAACACTGCACTCCCTTCCCAGTACCCTTCCCAGTTCCCTGCTCAATCAGTAGTAGCATGAGCTTTATAGAACCAATAACTTCACAGATCAAACCTGTCCCTCTCCATCCAAATCCGTGACATGCAAAGCCACCAGGTTTGCCATGCTGCGTGTCACACAGATACTCACAAAACCCCATGCTGAGGACTTTATGAAAATGATGTCAAGACTGACCATCTCATCTGTTCTCACAGACTGTCAGGATTGCCCCTGATTTCCCTGCATGCCTCACTCTTGCCAGGTGTACTTTTTGCCAGTTAAATTGCACTTTGTGGGAGATCTGACATCTCCCTAGGATTTCATATCATATGGCTTTTCTTGGGATGCTTTGAATCTCTGAAATGTTCTGAAAACTCCATTCTCCCATGCCTCTGATCACATTTGAAACCGTGTCTCAGTTAGCTTGTCCTTTGTATGCATTTTAGCCCTGTATCGGTCAGCTTTCTGCTATTAGAATAAAATATTCCACCAGACCTAGTGCTGTAGGATGGAACCCTAGCTCATCTGGAAGCTGAGGTGGGGGAAGGAGGTCCTAATTCAAGCCATCCTGGAATAAACTGTGAGTTCAGAGATAGTCTGAGCAATTTAGTGAGACTCTGTTGCAAAATTAAAATGTAAAATGAGGTCTGAGGATTGAGTTTAGTGGTATTTTTCTTACCCAGTGTATGGGAGAGATGGGTATGTCTTACCCATCTCTATTACCACAGAAACAAAAGCAAACTCACCCTGGGAAAGCCATCTTAAGAAGATAAAAAGAGTTTATTTTAGCTTACAGTTTTAGGGAATCCCTTCCATGGTCACTTGGCCCCATTGATGCTGGGTTTTGTAAGGAAGAACACCATGGCTGAAGTATGTGGTAGTGTAGGTTACTCACCTCAGGGAAGACAGAAATCCAAGAGAGAAAGAGAGCAGAGGCTCACAATACCCTCCAAGCACATATCTCCCACTATTCCTTACCACCTTCAAATTGTATCAAACTGAGGACTAACCCTTTAACAGATGGGCCTGATGTAGATCACTGAAAGATACAGTAAGAGTGGGATCACCTGAACATAAGATGCTCCTTATCCCCGTAGACCACTCTGAAGGCACAGAGATCATTGTTCCTTCAAACTTCTGGTATTTTATTTATACCCTAGTGTTTCAAGTGTGTGTGTGTGTGTGTGTGTGTGTGTGTGTGTGTGTGTGTGTGAAACAGAAAGACAGGCAGATGGACAGGGAAAGACAGAAACACACAGCAAGAGAAAGAGAGAGAGACAGACAGAAAAACAGAGACAGAGACACAGAGACACAGAGAGAGACAGAGAGACAGAGAGGGGGGATTCAAAATATTTGGGAGGGGCGTAATAGTTTCTTCTTTTCTGTGCCAAACACAGCGTAGTACCTGTAACATTATACTTTTTGGAGAAATTAAAAAGCAAGATGAAGCAAGCGTATAAATCTGAAAAGGGGGGAAAGTTTAAATAACTGTATTTATTAAATCTCTGTTTCTTCATTTTTAACAGGTATTGGCTTATAAACTTGGCATAAATGCTGCTGGACAGAGGATTTTCTTTTCCTGACCTTTCTCTTTCTTCTCCTGGGCATTGTTCCCATCTTTGCCCAGTCAGTTTTGCATTCTAGCTCTAAAGCTCTCAAATTGATTAACATATTTTAATATCTCTTGATGTAGTTTAGATATTGTACTCTGTTCCTCATCCTTATTTGTTTTTTTTTTTTTTTGAAAAAAAATCTATGCTTACTTCATGTGTACAAGTGCTTGTTCGCATGTATGCATGTGCACCACATCTGTACAGGATGACCAGAAGCCAGATGAGGGTGTCAGATCCTCTAGAATGGGACTTACAGTTGTAAGCCAGCATGTGGGTGCTGAGAATTAACTCGGGTCTTATAGAAGAGTGCGAGTGCTCTTGAGTGCTCAGCCATCTCTCCTGGGCCCTGCTGTTTGCTCTTAAGTCAATGGAATGAAAGTATGACTGGCAGAAAGATGTTTGCTTATTGTGTAACCCTACACGTTGGTCACCTGAAGCACCACTTTCCTATTGCTTGCTGTCTCAATGTATTCCATGGTTCTATTACAGAAAACTAGAGTAGGCAGAATATTATGGAAGCAATTTTGTACAGCTCTGGACAGAGAGAACATTGAGACAAAGAAGTTCTGACCTAGAAAAGTCCTTCATGCTTCATCATCCATGGCAGATGGCAGGAGGGTAAGAAAGGCCAAGAGGAAGGGAGGACCTAGCCCATTTTCATAAGAAGACTGCTCTCATAATAATTAACACATGACACTATAACAACAGCTTTAATCATTTCTCATTAGAGAATCTCAGCCCAATATTCTTCCATTGGGTATTAAGTTTCTTATAAGTAAATTCTCCGGGGCCAACATGGAACATGCTAACAGCATCTTTCAAACCTCCAATGTCCAATATGAATGACCTGGAAACAGGCCTTCTTGGGTCAGGCTCAGGACTCTTAGGGCATATGCTAAATACAGGTCTTCTTCACAGTGACGTAGGGGTCATTTGTCCAGATGAGACCACTTATGATATTGAAAAAAAAAATGATACCAGGATCATTTGAGCATCTCAGGGGGTAAAAATAGAGCTACCATGCAAGACGAAAAGAAGCCAAAAGGAAGCTGAGATGCTCCCTGAGGGGCTGCGCTTATTGTTTTCTGTTTGGGAAGAAGTGAGAGTAGCCAGGCTTCCATCTGCCACGGAGACCAAGTTAAGTTCTCCTTCAGTAACTGAGGAAGTGGCCCGTGAGTGGCTCAGATCTTACCTAAAATCTTTCCTCTCCGCAGTTACTGACATTTAGAAGCCAAACCCCATTACCTTAAAATTGGCTAAATAAGGTCTCTCCAGTTAATTCTGCCTATAAAACAATTTTCCTATTCAAGAACACTGAACACCGGACTCCATCTCTCATAATAAAGAGACCATTAATTCTCTGCTACTGCTCATTATTCGTATTAACTATTCGCAGACTTTTTGCTAGAGGCAAAAATGTATCTATTAGCGCCAGCAAATAAGGATTGCTAACATGCTGAGGCCAGCGTCCTCACCCAGGAACTCAGCAAAGCCAGCGACACTGGACTTCACCAGCTGGGCTCTGTTCGAGGCATCTGTGCTGTTGCAAGCCCAAGAGGGAAGGCGATAAGGCATGCTGTTCAAAAGATGGGGTCTTTTTCCTCCTCAGATTTACTTATTCAGAGCTCCAGTCTTGAAATATACAGTCATATTCTTTTCACAGTCCTCCCAGGTCCAACCCTGTCACCCTTTTTCCCTCCCCCATTAAAAGAAGAAGAAGAAGAAGAAGAAGAAGAAGAAGAAGAAGAAGAAGAAGAAGAAGAAGAAGAAGAAAGAAAGAAAGAAAGAAAGAAAGAAAGAAAGAAAGAAAGAAAGAAAGCCGGGCTCCTCGGTATTACATGCTTGTAATCCCAGCACTCAGGAGGCAGAGGCAGGCAATCTGTGAGATCAAGGCCAGCATGGTCTATAAAGTGAGTCCAAGATAGCCAAGGCTACACAGAGAAACCCTGTCTTGGAGAGAGAAAGAGAGAGAGAGAGAGAGAGAGAGAGAGAGAGAGAGAGAGAGAGAGAGAGAGAGAGAGAGAGAGAATCCTATTGGCCAACCCATAATAACTGAGCCATTCCACCTCCCTGCCAGAAGCCATCAACTGTGAAGAGCTATTTCAGCACCACTGTCGCAAAGCTTAAAGTCTCTTCAATAGATTCCTGTCTAGACTGTACCTTCTTTTTTGCTGGGGGTTGGCACTGGGGAGGCAATGAGGATTGTCAGAGAAGCCTTCCACGTCTCTAACTCTTGACGTGGTCATCGTCGATATCACTGGGGGGCGGGGGGAGGAAGCTTCCTTGTCTGTAACAGCCAAATCATAGACTTTTCATGAGGTTTCTAGTAAGAGTATGGTCCACGGACATCATTATGAGTTCCACATCCGCATGGCCTTTGGCAGTTAACACGGAGTATGGACATCAGTATGGCCTCCAGCGGGAGCATGGACCACAGACACCAACACAACGCTGTGCTTCTCAGAGCCAGGGCAATCTTGCAGCTGGCCAGTGTGTTCGGGAGCAGAACCCGGGCAAGCCCCAGGGTGCTGCAACTTGTGTCTCTAGCTCTGCTTCTCTCTTCAGTGTGCAACTTACAGCTCCGTTCTGCCATCTTTGCCACTTGACTGGACATTTATTCATTAGAGTGCCATTGCAAACTAAAGCCTGTCACAGTATATGTTTTGGTGGTTTGTTGTTGTTGTTTTGTTTGTTTGTTTGCCCAAACAGCTTTACATGCAAATATTTATTGTAACAAGTCATTGGTTGTGCTCAAGTCTCTGGTTTCGGAAGCACCATAAACACGCTGAGTGAGGGTGATCTTGAGCTAAGGCAGGATGTGTGTGTGTGTGGGGGGGGGGGGAGTGGCAGGATCCTGTGATTTCCAGAGCGCTGCATACCCCCTGCCTTCAGAGATGGCTGCCTCGCATGCAGCTCGCTAGGTGCCACCTTCACGCTGGCCTGAAACCCCGGGCAGGCCGAGAATTGGCTCTATGCAGTAATGCTATGACTTTGGTCCACTGAGGCCAAGCTCCATACTGCTCCTATACCCTTCGCTAAGGCATCTCTAGTTTCACCGTTCTCCACTATTCAAGGTTCTGCCCTTGCCATCTTTCTTTCCAACTGCCTGAGACCACTTTTAAAAAAACATCTTCCCTTAAGAGCTGCAGATTTTTTGGTTGGTTGGTTGGTTGGTTGGTTGGTTTTGTTTGTTGTTGTTGTTGCTGCTGTGGCTGCTCCAAAGATACTGTAGGCTCTGTGGTCTCCTCCTCTGCTTCTGCATCTCTGCTTAGAGCCTCTATAGGTTTTCCCGGCTGCTTGCGGATGCTCCAGGGTCCCACATGTATGTGCCGCCAGCTGACGCCATCTTGAATCAAGTGCTGCAAAACAAGAATTTTTAAGAGTGAAAACTAGCCACTGTCTCTGTGTGTGTGTGTGTGTGTGTGTGTGTGTGTATTCTGTATTTTTCAGAAAAAGTTTCTGTAGGGGTAGGGCAAAGAGAGGAGACATGTTCTCACTTTGGAGTTCTCTACGAAATATAAGCTCAAAAGAATACAATGAATGAGTGACTCCTGTGTAATTAATATACTTAATTTTTTTTCACCACTCTTTCTGTTAAAAACAGACTTTATCAAAATGAAATACACTTCAGGTAACATAAACGTTGCCAATTTCAACTGTAAAAGGCAGTCACTAGAGGGACCATTCAACAGCTAGGAGTGCTTATTGCTCTGGCAGAGGGTGAGAGTTTGGTTTTCAGCAACCCCACTGAGCTGCTAGCAACCACCTGTAACTCTAGCTCCAGGGGATCCAATGCCCTCTTGTGGCCTCTCAAGGTTCCCACACCTGCATGTTCTTAAAAACATGCAGATACACACACATACATACACATGAATAAAAATATATTAAAATAAATCCTTAAAGAGAAATACAGTAATATTTACTAGGCTTGCCAAGTGATGGAAGTGTCAGCATTTATAAAACACTGTCACTCTGTCAAGAAGATCCAGCTACCTAATCCACACTCCTGCCTCCCACTCAAAGCAATCGTTAATTAACTTCTCCACATTCACCGTGCAATGTGTGGTGTCTTGCTTCTTCTTTCCTGTACTTAAAGGCTTGAGGTTCATCCGTGTGATAACATATGGCCTCAGTTCCTCACTTTTTATCCATGAATAAAAGGAATATATCTGGAATAGCTGTAACTCCTCACCTTTTTACCAGTTGGTAAAGCATTTAGGTTATTTCAAGCTTCAATTATCACCAATAACTCTATCTTGGACATCTGTGGGCATGACATCCACATACAGGCCACTCTGTGGATGTGTTTCCTTTTTTTGTGAGATATAAACCCAGAAATAGAATTTCTAGGTTGTGTTATGTATTATTTTTCACCCTTTCCAGAAATTCACAGACTGCTTATCCAAAGTGTTGCATCCCCACTCAATGTATGAGGGTCCCTATTTTTCTATTTTGTCAACATCTGTCTGTCTTATAATAGCCAGTCTAGTAGATATGAAGTGATGTTTGTTGTGGCTTTAATTTACATTTCTCTGATGAATAATATTGTGAGCATCTTTTCATGTGTTTCTTCGCCATTCAGGGCCTCTTAGGAGCAATATCTGTTCATAAACTCTGCCTCATTCTAAAAATTAAGTTGCTTCTTGCTCAGTGACTGAGCTGTAAGTACTCTTTGTACACTCTTGAAGCAGTCCTTTATCAGATTTGTGCTTCACAAATACTTTTCTCCCAACCTATTGCTTATCTTTTGATTGACTCGATATGTTTGTTTGCAATAAAAACGTTTCAAGTTCTGATGGATCTCAATTTATCATTTTTTTATTTCGAATGTCCTATCTAGAAAAAGAATTTCTTAACACAAATCTCAATGATTTTCTCTTTATTTATTTTTATTGAAGGTAGATTATTTTCTCATACATTATGTCCTGATTATATCTTTTCCTCCCTCTTTTCACAGTTCTTCCTTAACTCCCAAGGTCTCCCTTATGGATCTACTCCCTTTCTGTCTCTCATTAGAAAAGGACAGGTTTATATAAGATAAAGACCAAACATGACAAGATAAGCTATTAGCCCAGCAGAGATGTCCTCTGAGAGACTCCACCCAGCTGGGGGATCTCGACAGATACAGGGACCTGTTGCTGGACTATGGGTGGACTGATGAGAGTGGTATGGAAGAATGGAGGCATGGGAGGACCCAGAGGTTCAGAAGCCCCACAAAGAGACCATCAAAACAGGAAGATCTGGACCCATGGGGCCTGCTCAAACTGTTGTACCAACCAACGACAATGCCTGCAATAAATCTAGACCCCCTGTTTAGATCTAGCCATTGGAAAGCTCATTCTTAATCCTTGTGGGGAGAGCAGCAACTGCCTCTGACATCAACTCTGGTGTCTCCAATTTTATCACTTCTCCTTGGTGGGGAAACAGGCTATCAGGATGAGACCTTATAGGCTGTGGTCATATGGTGGGGGAGGATGTCCCTTTCTTTCAGAGATCTAGGGGAGGTGAATAGGGCAGAAGAGAGTGGGAGGGTAAGAATGTGAAGATGCAAGTGAGGGAATGACAGTCTGGATGTCATCTGAGTAACTTATAATAAAATTTTTAATATTAAAAATATAAGATGAAGCAAAAACTTTCATATTGAATTTTGACATAAAACCCAACAAGAGGAAAAAGAATCCCAAGAACAGACAAAAGAGCCAGAGACCCATGCATTCTCATAGTCAGGAGTCCCATGAAAAATATTAAGCTAATAGGTATACAATTATACCTGACTTTACAATTGTTTTGCCTCCTCTTCTGCAAGGTTTCCTGAAGTCTGAGAGCAGAGATTTGATGAAAACCACTAATTTAGATTCTTTCTCTCTCAACATAGTGTCTGGCTGTGGGTTTCTGCATCTCGTCCCCTCTGCTGCTGCTGGAAGCCTGTCAGATGATGACTGGATGAGGCACTGATCTATGAGTATAGCAGAATATCGTTAGGAAATGTTTCCCTCTCTCTCTCTCTCTCTCTCTCTCTCTCTGTCTCTCTCTCTCTCTCTCTCTCTCTTCTCTCTCTCTCTCTCTCTCTCTCTCTCTCTCTCTCTCTCTCTCTCTCTCTCTCTCCCTCTCCCTCCCTTCCTCTAAAGACTAGTAGTGTTGGTTTTACCCTTGGTCTCTGAGATATATAATCTCTAGTTCTTGGTTACCTAAGCAGTATCAAGGGTGGGTTCTGTCTCACTCAGTGGACTTTAGGTCAAATCAGAGATTGGTTGGCTTTTTCCTACAAATTCTGTGTCACCATTGCCCTAGCATATTATGCAGGCAGCACAGATTGTATGTCAAAGGTTTTGTGGCTTGGATTAGTGTCCGTGTTTCTCTTTTGGTGGCCTGCAGAGTACTTTCCTGCAACAAAGAGATTAGAACACAGTGGTAAGGTCGCTACATAGGTACCAGCTCGACTTCTCCATGTCAATGAGTTATGTGATTGTACCCAGCAATTGGGGTTCACTGTCAGTTTATAGAGAGTGACTTTTTATCTTAGCAACAGCCTAGGTTGTTTGGGTATTTCCGTGAAACTACATTGGCCAACAATTCAACTGAATACAACTCAGTCCTGCCACTGGAATCCTTGCCTTGCTACAAGAGGTAGTCAGTTGAGACTCCATATCCCCCATTACTAAAAGTCAGACAACCTTCATAAGATTGCAGAAAGTTTCCACTACACTAGGTTTCCACTCCCTGCAATGTCCTCCCAATTCCAGCCTTCTCTCTCTCTCTCTGCTCCATCTCTCTCACATCTGATCCCCAACTTGCATTCCTACCTGTCCCAAGTCTGCTCTAAAATCCATTCTACTTCTCCCTCCCAGAGTTAGTCCTGCACCCCCAGGGCCCTCTGTTTTATCTAATTTCTCTTGGTCTGTGGATTGATGCCTGGTTATAATTTGCTTAATAACCAATATCCCATTATAACTGAATGTATACCATATTTATATTTCTGGATCTGGGTTACCTTACTGAGGATGATTTTATCCAGTTCTATCCATTTTCCTGAAATTTTCATGATATAATTTTTTTAAACACCTGAGTAATACTCCATTGTGTAAATGTACCACAATTGCTTTTCTATTCTTTGGTTTGGGGGTATCTAGGTTGTTTTCAGTTTCTGGCTATTATAAATAGAGCCCCAATAAATATGATTGAGTGTCTTTGTCATGTGATGGAGCATACTTGAGGTAAACTGATTCCTAACTTTCTGAGGAATCATGATATCGATTTCTGTAGAGGCTTTACACCATTGGCGCCCATGCCAACAATAGAGGAGTGCTTACTTTTCTCCATATCCACTCCAGCATGAACTGTCACTTGTCATTTTGATCTTACCCACTCTGACAGGTGTAAGGTGGAATCTCAAAGGAGTTTGGTTTGCATTTCCCTAGATGCCAAAGACGTGGACATTTCTTTAAGTGTTTCACAGCAATTTGAGATTCCTTTATTGAGAATTCTATTTAGGTATGTTCCTGATTTATTCATTGAATTATTTTGTTTTTAATATCTAGTGTTTTGGTTAATTCATTTATTTTGCGTATTAGTCCTATATAGGATATGGAGTTGGTAAAAATCTCTTCACAGTCTGTAGGCTGCTGGTTTTTTTTTCCCTATTGATGACGTCCTTTGCCTTACAGAAGATTTTCAGTTTTATGAGGTCCCATTAATTAATTGTTGATCCTAGGGCCTGCACTGTTTGTGTTCTGTTCAGAATGTAATCTCCTGTGTCAATGCCAAGGCTTTCACCCACATTCTCTTCTATCAGGTACAGGATATCTGGTTTTAAGTTGAAGTCTTTGATCTTGGACTTGAGTTTTGCACAGGGTGATAAGTATGGATATATTTGAATTTTTCTACATGCAGACATCCAGTTTGGCCAGCAGATGTGTTGAAGATGTCATCTTTTTCCATTGTAAAGTTCTGGCTTCTTTACAAAAGAGATCAGGTGTCTATGGGTATGTTTATTTATGTCTGGGTCTTTGATTCGATTACATTCATCAACATGCCTATTTTTATGGCAATTCCCTGAGCTTTTTATTACTGTGGCTCTACAGTTTGAAATCAAGAATGATCAGACCTCCAATAGTTCTTTTATTATTCAGTATTGTTTTAGCTATCCTGGATTTTTGTTTTTCCTTACAAAGCTGAGAAACGTCCTTTCAAATTCTGTAAAAAAAAAAAATGCTGAAATTTTGATGGGAGAGTGCACTGAATTTGTAGATTGCTTTTGGTAGGATGGGTATATTTACTATGTTAATCCTATCAATACATGAACATGGGAGATCACTGCATCTTCTGATTTCTTATTTAATTTCTTTCTTCAAAAACTTGAAGTTTTATCATATAATCTATTAGCATTACTCCCAGATATTTCATATTATTTGTTGCTTAATTATTGGAAGAGTAGCAAATTTTTTAAGTTAATCTATTCCGCCACTTTCTTGAAAGATTTCCTTGGTGAAATTTTTAAAGTAAGTTATGTGTACTATCATATCATCTGCAAATAAGGATATGTTGACTTTTTCCTTTCCAAATTTTATCATTTTGATCTCCTTCAGTTGATTTATTCCTCTAGCTAAAATTTCAAGTACTACATTGAATGGATATGAAGATAATGGACAATCTTATCTTCTTCCAAATTTTAGTGGGATTGCTTTTAGTTTTTCTCTACTTAATTTGATGTTGCCTATTGGCTTGCTGTAAATTGTCTTTATTATGTTTAAGTGTGTCCTTTGTATTCCTAGTCTCTTCAGAAATTTTATTGAAAGGGGGTGTTAGATTTTGTTAAAAAAAAACTTTTCTGCATCTAATAAGATGATCCTATGTTCTTTTTTTTGTTCCCATTTGTTGATATGGTGGATTACATTTACTAATTTTCATATGTTGAATAATCTCTACATCTTTGGGAGGAAGCCTGCAAGATCATGGTGGATGACCTTTTAATATGTTCTTGTACATATTTGGTTTGCAGGTATTTAATTGAGTGATTTTTCAACTATGTCTATAAGAAAATTTGGTCTGTAATTTCTCTTTCTTTTTTGAGTATTTATGTGGTTTCAGTATCAGGATAACTGTGTGTGTGTGTGTGTGTGTGTGTGTGTGTGTGTGTGTGTGTGGTGATATTGGGAGACTTTTAATGACTGCTTCCATTTCAGTAATAGTTATATGTCTTATTTATCTTTTGACCCATTTTTCATTCGGTACAAAGTTGTTCAGTATCCATGTTCAGTATCACAAGCTTTCTGTTGTTTCTGTTGTTGATATCAATTTTTAATCCATGGTGATCTAATAGGTTTATAGCATTTGCTATCTCCAGTATTTCTCTGTTCAGATTTTTTTTCTGGATGACCTGTCCATTGGAGAGAGTTAAGTATTGAAGTTTCCCATAATTAGTGTATGAGGATCAATATGTAATTTAATTTATAGTAGTGCTTCTTTTATAAACTTATGTGCCATTATGTTTGGTGACAGATGTTAAGAATTGAAATGTCATCTTGGTGGAATTTTCTTTTGATTAGTTTATTGTGACCTTCCCCATCTCATTTTATTAATTTTGGATTGAAGTCTGTTTTGCTAGATATTAAAATGGCTTCAGCAACTTGCGTCTTAGGTGTATCTGCATGGGATATCTTTTTCAAACTATTCAACCCGAAGTAATATCTATCATTGATGTTGAGGAGTGTTTCTTGAATGCAGCAGAAGGTTCAATGCTATTTTTGTTTTCATTCCAGTAGTCTGTCTTTTTTTATTGTGGAAATGAGACCATCAATATTGAGAAATACAAATGATAAATGATTAAATGACTGTTGATTATTGCTATTATGTTGTTGCTAGTGGTGGTGGTGGTCATGCTTATAACATGTTCTCTCTCTCTCTCTCTCTCTCTCTCTCTCTCTCTCTCTCTCTCTCTCTCTCTCTCTCTCAATTTTGGTAGTATAAGATTATTTGTTTCTGATATTTTATGGGTGTAGATAACATCCTTGGGTTGGAGGTTTCCTTCTAGTAATTTCTGTAGTGATGGATTTTTGGATAGATATTACTTAAATTTGACATTTTTGTGGCATGTCATTTTTTTCATCTATGGTGATTGAAAGTCTTACTGGATATAATAGACTGGGCTACAATCTGTGGTCTCTTAGAGTCTGTATCATATCTGTCCAGGTGCTTCTGGCTTTTAGAGTCTCCATTGAGAAGTCATGTATAATTTTAATAAATCTGCCATTATATGCTACTTGGTGTTTTTCCTTTGCAGCTTTTAATATTATTTCTTTGTCCTGTTCTTTTAGTGTTTTGACTATTATGTGGCATGAAGACTTTCTTTTCTGGTTCAATATATTTGGTGTTCTTTATGGCTCTTTTAACTTTATAGCCATCTACTTCTTTAGGTTAGGAGATTTTTCTTTTATGATTTTGTGGAAAGAATTATCTGGGCCTTTAATCTGGGTTTCCTCTCCTTCCTCTATACCTATTATTCTTAGGTTTGATCTTTTTATAGTGTCCCAGATTTCCTGGATTCTTTGTGTCCAGAGTTTTTTAGATTTTACATTTTCTTTGACCAACATACTGCTTTTTTTTCTGTGGTATCTTCAATCTCTGAGATTCCCTTATCCATCTCTTGTATTACACTGCTGCTGAAGCTTGACTCTGTAGTTCCTGTTCAAGTTCCTAAATTTTTCATTTTCAGTCCTCCCTCAGTTTGTGTTTTCTTTACTGATCATATTTCCAGTGTCATGTCATGAACAGCTTTATTTATTTCCTTACACTGTTTGTGTTTTCCTGGATTTCTTTGAGGGCTTTACTTATTTGACGACTTCTGTCATCTTCATGAAGACTGTTTTAAGGCCTTTTTTTCCTGGGCTTTAGTTATGGTGGAATACGCAGGGCTTGTTGTGGTAGGACAGTTGGGCTGTAGTGAAGACATAGTTCCCTGGACGTTTTGGATCATGTTACTAAATTGGAGACCTGGTATCTGGGTTTTGGATGAGTAATGATCTAGGTGCTAATTATGGATTAGTCTTTGTTGGATGGGTATTTTGCTCCTTGGTTTGTGTTTCTTTTCTGTATTTTCAGAGAGTGTGATATCTTTGTATTACCTATTTTTCCTGTTCAGCCAATTCAGCTGGTGTTTTCACAGGGAATGCCTGCTGGTGTTGGAGGCTCGATAATTGGGATGGGTTTGGGGGGAAAGAAAGATAAAAGTGAAGGTCTTTGTGACCCCTTGGGGATGAGTTAATGAAGAAAGAGAGACCAGAGAAAGTTTCTAGCTACAGAGCTGGGGATGAAACTGGGGAAACTGGATGTCAAGAGCAGCAGGAGAGGTATGTGTCTATCTTCAGCTTACTTGTTGTCATGAGAGGGTTGGCTCTTGGATTAGCAGGTGATGTCTGCTAGGTTTGGGACTTGGGACACAGTGACTGGCTAAGGGAGAAAGTTTGGGGAGGGGCATCTGTGGGATCTACAGGAGATGTAGGCAAAGGAGAGGTAAGGCTAAAGCTGGCATTAAAGTGTAGCTCTGGGGATGAGAGTGTTGGACTGGGTCTGGGAGAACAAAGAAACCTGAGACAATCTTTAAGAAGGCCATGGGGGTTTCAAGTAGGTGTGGCCTGTGGTTTAGTGGTGCTTTGATTACTTTTTCTTAATATTGCTCCTGGAATAGGTTTTATCTCATAAATCTATGATTATATTAAGTTAACTTTTGTGGATGATGTGAGGTAAAAGCCCAAGTTCCTCTTTTTTTCCATGTCACTATGGAGCTGTTCCAGCACCTTTTGATGAAACTATTGTACTTTCACTAGTGAGTTAATTCAATTGGCATTTTGAAATCTACTGACCTGACTGGAAAGATGAAAGCCAATGTCTGGGTGCTAAATTTAGAATTTGTAATAAGATAACAACTTAACTATCATTATGCTGGTTTTCCAAACAAGGAGCTGAGGAACAAAGTTTTCTGTGCTTCTGTGCAGCAGGGTGATTATCCACAACAATGATATTCAGTGTGTTTCGATTACTGTAACATTTCAGTGGTGGAGCATTCACACACACACACCCTTATATATAATCTTTCTTTTCAGCAACTCCACAGTATGAAAAACATTACTATAAAATGTTATACTATTATATAACAGTTGTGGAAGACCAGTGTTTGGGGGTAAACTGGGGTGGGGAATTATGATAGTGAATTTCATTCTGTCATTATTCTCAAGGTGAAAATGTTACCTGAAGTAACGTTTAAAGCTAGGCAATAAGGGTGAGTTTTTAAAGGCAGATAGATGCTGTATCTGTCTAGCAAACTAATAGTGGTAGAGGTTCTCTCCTAGGGTATGTGACTTCTCAGCCACAGGTCCTTGAAGAGATTTGCAATAGTAGACATGACAAATTTCCTCCCGTGGAGGAGTCTTAAAGCCAGTCAGAGAACTATTGGTTACTCTTATAACATTCATGCTACTGTTGCACAAATTGTTGCATCTTGCCCAGCCGGTTGCTATTTCTGCATCTCTTCACACTCATGTGAAGAAAAGGTTCCTGTTATGATGAAGGCTGTGACTACAATGGCTTACACATAGTCAAAATCCAGAGACTAAATGACTGTCGATTGCTCAGACCCAAATGAGACATCTATATTACGCCCTTGCAAAGGCTCAGGGAACATAGCACAAGAGGGATGGAAACATAGTGGGAGCCAGTGGTTGATGAGGACCTCTCTGAAATAGTGTCTTCTGGTTATGACAGTGCTCTTTGCCCCATGTCATTACAGAAGCTGCGGCTGTCTATCTAAGAGTTCACAAGACCAAGCTGTCCAACATTCCAGCATGGTGGGAGAGGGGCTTAAAAGGTTGTATTGCTCCTAACAGCTATTGATTCAGTTGATGGCTGCTCAGAGAGCAAGAGTTCATTTTCTTCAGGGCGTGGCATCTGGTAGATTGCCCATATTCCATCTTGTAGATGGTCCCACACCCATGTCCATACAGGTAACCCTAATTGGAGTCAGTTCGTTTTAAGTGTATATGAAGTTTGGAGGTAGATATGTAATAAGGCATCTGGAAGAAGTTATAGTAGGGCAGGAGGAGATATTACTAAAATACATTGTACACATTTATGAAAATCTCAAGGAATAAAGATAATTCAATTTATAAAACTAGATAATAAATTCCAATAAGTATTTATTAAAAGACAGCATACAAATGTCCAACAGATATATGAAAAAGTAACTAATCACCACTGTGAATCAAAAACAAAAGAAGATATCAGTTAATTCCAGTAATGACTATCACACACACACACACAAAAAGACTAATGAAACCAACGTTGACAATGATGTAGACACAGTGATGTGGAAACAGGTTAATGCCTCTTCAAAGAGGTAAACATAGAATTACCCACATTATCCAACAATCTTCCTGACAAGTATGTATCCAAAATAAGTAAGATTAGCATGTTAGAGAGATGTCTGTGTTCCTATTGTTCAAAGAATCACTACTTACAATAGTCACAAACAGAAACATACCAAATCTACCAACTGGAAAGCAGATAAAGAAAAATTAACTGCATGTATTCAATGGAATGTTTATCAACTGTACAATAATGAAACCGTACCATCCTCAACCACACAGACGGATCTGAAGTGCTTTGTGTTAAGTGAAATAATCCAGATACAAAAAGACAAGAATGATAAGATCTCATTTATGTGAAAATAAACATGTGGACATCACAGAAGCTGAAAGTAGAGCAGTAGTTAATGGAGACTGAGTGAAAGTTAAATAATAAAGTAAGAACAAAAAATTCTGATGCACTTGATAAGCTATAAGTAAGATCCAAAATCCTTTATTTTTATTGTTTGAGAATTTAATACAAGGATATAATTTATTTTATTTAAGTATCCCATTCTCTGCCCCCTCAACTTCTCCCCTATTCCCCACACTACCTTTTCTCCCAACTTCGTGTGTTCTCTGTGTAACTCTCAAGTATATTTAAGTGCCTGTATGTACACGGGTATAAGAATCTATTAGAACATGGATAGGCTTTCGAGGGTACATTCTGAAGGAAAACTGACCTACTTCCCTACAGCAGCCATAAGTTCCCAGTAGCTTCTAAGCAAGGTCTTGGGGCTTCATGAATCCCTGTCATGACAAAAAAGCTGAGCATTTGATTGGCTTGATCTGGGGCAGGTTTGGTGCATGCAGTCCAGCTGTTAGGAGTTAGTGCATTCAATGGCTCCACCATGTCTAGCTTAGACTGTTCCACTGCAGATGTCCCGCCTCTGGGCTTCTGTAGCCTCTCACCCCTCCTCTGTGATGATTCCTGAGCATTTGGGGCATGTGATACAGATTTCCCATGTAGAGCTGATCACTCCACATTTTTCTTATACAAATTTACAAGTTGCTTTTATATTAATCACTCTCTACTACCAAAATGAAGCTTCTCTGGTGAAGGTTTAAATATTGTACTAATCTTACAGTTTAAAATAAAACTTAGAGGTTGTATCTTATGAAGTTTTTTTTTAATTTTATGGTCATAATTTAATACTATGCCCGCTTAGCCAAATAATAGTAATAGGTTGCCTCTAGAGCCTATGATCAAACCATTCATAGGTTTTTGGCCCCGTTAATGGTACCAGGCATGAATTCCAACTTAAGAGCTTTAAATACAATCAGGAATTGGCTTTTTACTCCAAGAACATTGCAGCCACTATTGGAAAAATGAGTACATTAGTCCAGAATAACAAGTCATTATTACACTCCCAAGCCTCACAGCTGGTTAAGATTGCTGATTACTTTTCTCCCATGTCGGTGTGCACAGAAACTGCTAGCACTTCAAACGCTAGCTGGTGGGGGAATGAAGTTTCATTTTGAAAGTTTATTTTATGAATAAATGATAATCTAAACCTGATTTAAATAATATATAAATGTACACATGTATGCAACGTCACATTAACCCATCAGTACTTACAGTTCTGTTCTTAAGTACCAGTTTAAAAAAAATAAATATTATTTTTAAAAACCTCTCATAACAAATCAGTTGTTTTTCTTCTCTTCCATCTCCCTGACAGAAATGACTAAGTTTCTTGTCTTTGTTTCTGCTTTTTCAGACACTTTCTGTCTATAAACCACCCTCTGCTCAGCTCATTAGAGCACTTGTTTCATTTTTCAGAATGAAGTGTTCTCCAGTTCTGACTTGAAAATAAAGTGAATTAAGTTATTTAACTAAATTCTAGTCAGTTTTCCTGTGACAATATTGTATTAATAAAATGATCAAGAATTTGGGGCTTATGTTTAATGATAGCTTTATCATTGAAAAGGATGTCCAGTATCTTTTACTATTAGGAAAGATAATTTAAGCACACAAGTCTCCCATCCCTTCTTTTAGTCATTGATAACATGGTGCAATGAATGGGTTCTTTGCTCATTCATTTATTCATGACATAAGTCACCACTGAGTTTCTACTCTTGGTAACAGGTATTTATGATTTGCCCTCAGGTTTGACTTGGGATGCTCTTCCTATTAGCTACCACTCCCCATCTTCAGGCAGACATAAATTTGACCACATGTTCCCAATTACCCAGTCTCTTGTCCCTTCTTCCCCACTTCAGCAGGACAAGGCTCAGAAGTCACTACAACTCTAGTTTTGAAATCAACAAGAACTATAAAATAAGCACCAGGCCTGAGGCAAAAACCTGTCTGCATTTGTGAAGTCTGTCTTGATTTGTTACTTCACATCTGTTCCCTTCCTTGCTTGGCTCTATTTCCTTAGTCCCTGAGAAGTCTCAGTTCCAGGATATTGGCTTTGTATTAAATACCTGCTTTGTTCTCTCTCTCTCTCTCTCTCTCTCTCTCTCTCTCTCTCTCTCTCCTTCTCTCTCTCTCTCTCTCCCCCTCTCTCTCCATACCCTCAATAGTCACTAGCTTATTGAAATCAAGGAGACAGAGTTCTACTGTGAGGTAACCTTTTATTTTGACCTTCTCCCTTATCTTGGCTTCTTTAGACTGGGTACATTTCTTCTAAGAGCTGAGTTTTGTGTAGATATTCAATTTAGTCCAATTTAGTCCAAACCCTCAAAGATTTAACTATGAGCAAAAATTGGCTAGGTCTCCTTTGTCACCATTGCCATTGATATTCCTCAGGACTAAGTACTATGATTACAGTGATCATCAGTTGTTTGCAAGGATAACAAATGCTTGACAAGAAAGGTGCTTTGGCTCTCAGATTTTGTCTTAGTCCATGATTTATGATTTTAGCACATGACCATGAAGTAAAGGGAGTCTAGATTTCTATGATCTCTTTTCAGGCATGCTCCAATGACCTAAAGGGCTTTCATTTCTGAAAGGTCCCATAATCTCTTCAAATCATCAAGGTGACTGTAAACTCATTAAAATATGGGCCCATGGGAGACATTCCACATCTTGACTGTAACAAGTGTATTAGCCTGTGTTGTGTTGCTATAGCAAAATACCTGGGGCTTCACATTTTATAAGTAAAGAAGCTCATTTAGCTCTTGATACTTATATCTGGATAGTTAAAATATTTTGGTACCAGCATTCTGGTGAGCTTCCTTTCACCCTTGACTTTGGACAATTTACAAAATGGCAGTAAATAGAAATAAAAGTAAGATGGCTACAAACAGAGGAGACTAAGCATATAAGGAGGAATTACATTATAATAAGCTATTTCTATAGAATTGCTTCACTCCTATGAGATTTATTCTACTCTAAATGACCAGTAGTAATCCTCCATTAACTAATTATTTTCCCATAGAGTCTGTGGATCTACTACATTATCAAAGTCACTGTACTGGTAAAAACCTCCAGTACATGACACTTTGACATATTTCAATCCAAATCCAACCCAGAGCAATGAGTTAGTGACTACTGAGGGTGTGGCTTCTGGGCTAAGACAAACTAGGTTGAAATTAAAGGAGTCAGAACATAACAGTTAAGACAGTTACTGAAACACACTAAGTTATTAATAACTTTAAGTTCTTCTTATTCCACATTGATATTTACTATCAAAACCCAGAACTGTGACCTCTAAGTTACTTCCCTTACAATCCATTTTCCATACTGCAGTCAGGATGACTTTTCTTATATTCAAATGATCACTTGATCCTGAGGCTTCATATAAAATATGAAAGCTGACTTTTTTTTTTTTTTTTTACCAGATCTGTCTTCCCAGGACCTCTGAGTCCTCCTTGTAGCCATCCAGGCTGATTTCTTGCCCATTGTACAGTCATATTTTACCTTATTTTTTCTTCTTTTCTTTTATATTTGTTGGTTGGTTTTACTGTCTCTTGGTCCTGGTCTCTCTGCTCTCACTTATACTACTAATGATGATCACAACATGCCCTGTCTTGTTGCTTGGTCTTGGTAACTAGTTATGCTTCATGTCCCCACTATCCAGCAATCTTGGCCTATATCCCTAAGACAGTTCAGGTGACTCTCGGTATATTCCCATAGCACTTGCATTTCTTTACCAAGGAGTTTACCCTGTTTTCCCTACCTGTCTAAATGTCTGCCTTTCTTCTTAGCTGGGTTTCAAGTTGCCCAGGTCAGAGACTTGTTTTATACTGCTCTCAGCTACATCTCAAATGCCAGTCACAATGCTAAGCATATAACAAACTTCTAAATAGACAACATTAATCTGTAGTGGAAACTTGGAAAAATGCAATCTACACATCAAAACCTGAGCATATTCATTACCAAGAATTAGAAATAGTATCTAGTGTATTTCCATATTCCCTGAAGAAAATCCACATACAGAAAAGGCAGGACTAGAAATTGACTGATTAATGCAAGAAAGGGCAGATGGAAGAAGTTTCCAGATTGACTCATATTCTTCCGTTGGTATTTATAGAGCAGGTCATAGACTTGGGGTCAAAATATTAAAGACAAAAAATTTCATAGAAAAGGAAGAAAGAATGTGCAGGAAAACATGGTATCGCTGCAAGGCTGCCTCCTCCTTTTGACTCCCCAGATGGTAAGGTTGCCACCTACTACAGACTCCACAGATAGGTTTCATAGGATTGTCCCCATGTGCTTCATTTATCTGTCACTTTTGTTTACACTGATCTATATACTTTACTAATTTAACTTGACATAATCAGGACATGACCATGAGAAACAAGATGACATCTTTTAAATATTTCATTTAATAAGAAAGTACTGGTTGCAGATTCCTGTTACTTTTTATTAGGGAAGAGATTGGGTCTATCTACCATCACTTACGGGGTTAGCATGAATTCATAATAAAATTCGCCGGGACATGTGCAGTATCTACACTTTAACTAATGGAAATTGCCTTAGAATTATATTCATTTTTAATGAGTTGTAATGAACTTCTCTTTTTCATTGCTCCCAGTCAGAAAGTAGCCCTTTAAGTGCCTGGCAGTCTAAGAGAAACACTAACACTATGACAAGTCATAATGGTGTTTGTTCAGCCAAACATGTTTTGGTTCTTCTGCAGTCTCTTGAATGTGACATGTTCCTGCTCAACATGGTGTGCTGCTCCTCAATCTCTTGTCCTCTTTTTTCATCAGGAGCAAATATGAAGTGGTGAAAATCTACTGATTTCAAATACACTTCTTTGATAGAAAGTTAAGGGCATATAGGGGCCCTGTTATCCTTATGAAGCTCAGAGTTCAGCGAGAAAGAAAGCTATTGTTAGGCTTTCTGTATTTCATCCACTTCGCAAAGACAGAAATTTTTATGAAAACCAAAGAAAACTTCTCCATCTGCCTTGCACTCATTGGAAACACATGGGTTTCTTTCTTTTTGGTATTGTCTATGGCAGTTTCTCTCACTACCCACTTCAGACCAGTTGTTCCTCAGTCACCAAAAGAGAAACTGTGTGTCTTGTTTACACACTGAAATGGCCTTCTCTCACCTATAGAAAAGTTCTATCTTGGGTTAGTAGAAGTGCTTAATGGATTAAGCAAACTGAATGCACCTAGAACAATAACAAGAACAGTCCATTCTTAACTTTGTTAAGGAGAGATTGCTTGGGAGGTGGTACTTTTAAATACTCACATGAATTATAAACCATAACTGTCTTTGAATGATAAAATACATGACAACACAAGTCATTATGTTGCTTATTATGGACCACAGAGTCAGCAGGCTTCTCTAAGTGACGACGTGGTCAGCAGGTAGTAATGTCCGTGCCATCTCAAGCATGGCCCAAATTGCCTAACCAATGACCAATGACTGATTGCAGTTCTATAAATATCACTAAACACATAAGTGGAACATTGCTTACTTCACCTCTTCAGAAAATGAATTCACTTGCTGTCTTAGTATCGTCTCTTGTTGCTGTGATAAGACACCCCAACAAAAGAGACGCAGAGAAGAAAGTTGAAGGTACCATCTTGGTGGAGAAGTTCAGGTATTAGGAATTGGAAGCAACTGGTTCCATCATCTATAGTGAGAAAGTAGGAAGAATAAATGCATGCATGCTGGGGCTCAGCTCTACTCTTAAACCAGTCAGGATCTTCTGCCCAAGGAATAGTTTCACCCACAGTGAAGGTCTTTCCACCACAGTTAATGTAATCAACATAATTCTCTCCAAGCACAAACCAGATCATGGGTGCCTCTGGCTCTGTCACATTGACTATGCTAACCAGCACACCTTCTTTTTAGTGCTGATGGTGGCTGACCGCCATTCTCCTTTAGGGAGTTATCTGTAAAGCCGCAGAGAGTGGAAAGAGGTTTTTTTTTTTCCTCTAAGTGCAGAAGCCAGTTGCAAATTTTTAATCCTTTTTTGCCTATCATTCTAGTCTATAAATACAAAGCCCGGTGTCTATTGATTCTTCATGTTTTCAGGTGGCATAAGGAGAAGTGAGACTTAACTCGGAGCTGGAGTCTTGCAGAGCTCTCTGACTTTTTTCTTAATTGCCCCTATGTCCAAGAAATAATGTTTATAAGCTTGAAAATAACCAGAATCCTTGCTTCTTCTCAATGATTCTAGAATCCGCCTGTTATTGCCTTGTTGTCATAGTCTTAGATTTTAGTACCTAATTTAATCTAGAATGTTCATCCACCACTCATTGGATTTTGAGAAATGGAAGGATTTAATACATATACACACACAAATCAATGGTTATTCCTGAGTACCAGGTTCCCAAAGAATTATCCACTTTCTTATTCAATGAAGGTTGTAAATGTATATTCTGACAGTCACTCCTGCCTGTGAGCTTCAGAAAACCAAAAGTTCAAAAGCACCATTCTCTTCTTAGGAAATTTAACATTTAATAAAGATGATAGACACAGAAAGGAAAATTGAAAAGGCTTCCTTTATCTTACATGTCTGTGTGAATTATAGCAGAAGCACAGGAGAAGAACCCCGGATGTTTCTTTGGGGAGGGAAGCAAGAATGCATTCATAAAAGAAGAGGGTTGGAGCTAAACCCTCAGAAAGCAATGCATTCCAGTACACTAGGCCACAGGAAGCACAGGCAGAAAGTGTGGCATGAGTTAAGATGTGGGCTCTTATGTAAAAGAGAAACTCTCTGCTGTGGAATGTTTTAGTAGAAACCCAATGTTGAGTGGAAGGGTTTGTGACTCTATCTGACTGAGCAGTTTTAGAGGAGCTAGGAAAGCAATTGTCATTAATCAGACAGTTTAGGCTGCTTCCTATACAGTAAAGCAACCAGGTCTTGTTCAATTGTCTTTTATTTTACTTGATTTTAGCCACACACACACACACACACACACACACACACACACACACACACACACACACACAAAGGCAACAGCAAACATGACTTCCATCCTGATTAGGTAGACAAGATCTGTGGGTGTGATTCTGCACGAGGTCTCAGACGTCTACTGACTTGGTTCTAGTTGGAATACTGGGCACTGCTCCTTCCCTGAATTCTGTGTCCAGAGCATCTGTTTCATCTCCGGCATGTCTCCAGGTATCTCTCTGGTCCCTGAGGTGGAAACGTTTGGTGGATTTTGCAAGGTTTATAAAGGGGCAATGATGATTTGGAAGTTCCGATTCTAGTGACTCAGATAATAATGGCTTAGAAAACAAAATTTGCCTTTGTTGAATGAGGGATATACATGGGTTCCAGATCCACTCGGTTCATTAGCAGAAGCAGAAAGAGTTCTTTCTGAAAGAATGTTTAAAATATCATAATAGAATTGCATCTTGGGTAGCATCACAATGAAAAGGCACTCACAAAGGAACCCATCATGTAGAGACCAGAGCCTGATATCATGCTAGATATTTTCTTGTAAGGCAATGAGGCAATGCCACATGTGGAATATTACTGGACACTAAGTGCCCCCTGTTGGTTAATCCTTTAACTAACAGATTTGTGTTTCCACAGTCCTGAAAACTAAAAAAACAAAAACAAAAACAAAACATGCAGTCCACCTAAGAGCATGTTTCCACAAAGAGAACTGAGTATTTCTTGCTATCGTCTTTTGGTGTATTGATCTCATCCATTAACCAGTAGCAAGGGAGAGAGGTAATTAACTACCATGTACAATTTTTGTTTTCTCTTTTGTAATCTGACTTCCAACGGGAATGCCCTTTTTTCTCAGTGTATAAAACATGGAGATGCATTTGCAATGATGGACATGATGTCATTATTTCTATTAACATTGTAATGTATCCCGGGGGTGGGCGGGGGCAGGTGGCGGGAGAGAGAAGGAATGGCATCCTCCTGAAAAAAGGAATGGCATAAGAAAAGATATGTATGCAGTTCCTCTGCCTTTGGAAGCTGCTTCCATGTGGGGTTTGTGGACTGTTTCTTCAGAGGAATTGGCATGGAACTGCTGAGATGGAGTATGTTCAAACCCTGGAAATCTCACAGCTGAGGCTTGAAATCTCATCTGGAGAAGGAAAGGCATGGGAGAAAGCTCTCTGGATGCTTTCTGTGCCTGCCTCAAAAATGCATGATACAGCTCCAAGGTTACAGGTGGTTACTCAAGGCTATAGCTGGTCAATGAAGGTTACAAGTGGTCAGTCACGTGAGCTTGTCTACTGTTATCTTTCCCCATGCAAATACAGCATTGCCAGCATCCTACTCCCAGCCAATGACACATGTTCATCCTCAAAGCTCCTCCCACTACCCAAGGTTTATAAGTCCCTGTTTCACAAGAAATAAATGGGAAAGCACCATCTATTTGATCAAAGATCATCTGAGATAGTTCACTTTTTCTGAGAAAGAAGGCTCCCCCCTCTCCAAAGAATTTGCTGCTGAACCTCCAGGCTTGACTGCTGGTCAGCCAGCCACAGTGGAACCACCTTGGTCGCTGCTGAAGCTGGTCCAGCCTCCTTAAGCTTCTGTCATTCATTGGTTAGTCAGCGCGGATTGCTGAAACCATCTTTCTTGTGTTTCTCAGCACACTGCAGTGGCCATCTGTGAGAGCGGGTCAAAGCAGGCAGCTGTTTCCAAAGCAGCCACCAATTCACCTGAGTCAGGCCTGGCCCTTGAGTTTCAGATCCTTGCGCTCTCTGCTGCCACCTGGCCCTGTGCTGGCAGCCTAGCTAAAAGAGCAGTAACACTTTCTGCAGAGATAACTTTTCTCCTGTACTTTGGGATAAACCAGAGATGTTCTGGCACAGATCTCAGTTCCGTATTCCACTCTTCTTGGCCTGGAGACCTGTGTTCCTGGGAGACTCAGAACCACACTTCCACTCCAGAGGGCTTTGATTACAGCATGTGTCTGTCCTGTTTTGACTTGCTTATTTGGCATGGGGAGCTTGGATTTGGAAGAGGTTTCTAATGGACCACACAAACAGATTTAGGTTGGGAACCACATTTATCAAATATACTGTAATAACTGCTGGATTTCATAGGATAAAGTCATTTAACCTAATCTCAGGTAGGTTGAGGAGGACAAGCTTCAATGGTGGCTGTGTTTTCTGCGGTAGAACACTGCTTGGGTGGGAGATCTCACTGTGTTGTAAGAGGTACGATCAGTTGCTAGTCTAGCACCAAGCCAGACTAGGAATTCCCTCTTTTCCCTTGCATTTATGTTGTGAATCTTGGTGTTCCATGTGGTTTTTCATGGCACAGAACACATGTGCACACAGGTATTTATTTCATTTCCTTATTCAATCACATAACAAAGTCGAGTGCGGGATGATGGACAGTACAGACTGCTGTGATAGATTTGGGCAGACACGGCCAAGGTGATGCAAACCAGAAGTCAGTCCTACATTGTTGCAGGCTGTGTTAGCAAAGCATATCCAGCAAACAAATGGATATTATGTATTCGTGAATTTTACATAATATTGGAGTAAGCAAATACTATAACAAGTCAGAATGTGGTGCGTTCTATGATAAAACAAAAACAAAAATCCAACCGAACAAAATACACAGATCAAAGGAGAGAGAATATTGGAATGCTTTTTAGCCTCAGACAAGGTCTCATTCTTGGCCATAGATGGCATCAAACTTGAAATTCTCCTGTCTCAGCCTTTGAGTGCTGAAATTGTTGGCATGTTTTCCAATGTGATTTGAGGGGCTCCTTTTGTGTTTTGTTTTGAATTTTATTTGATCTTATGTCTATTTGTGTGCATGATACATGTGTATTGACACAGGTATGTGTGTGTATTTAACAGCTCACATGTGGATATCAGACAACAACTTTATGGATCATTTCTCTCCTGTAACCTTTATATGGATTCCAAGATCAAATTCAAGTTTCTAGGTGTTTCTAGCAACATTACTTGCTAAGCTATCCTGTCAACCCATGAGAGAAGATGCTTTCCGATAAGGTAAAATTGAAGCCAAAAAAGTTTTAAAATAAAGCCATGAGGTTGGGAAACGAGATAAAATTCCAGCTAGCGTGAACAGTCAATGTAAGGGCCCCAAGTTAGACATTCTTGACTAGTGGACAGGAACCAAAAAAGTAAACATGGGAAAAAAGTAAACAATAGAAATGAGGCTGGAGAGAGGATAGAGGGCTTTGGGGAAGAGTTATTCTGCTTACATACAAATATGTGAAAAGATGGGGAGGTTTGGGGCAGTGCCTTAGGATGGCCTGTATTAAACATTGCAGTGGAAAAGGGGCCTTTTGCTCTCACGTTCGCTGGGAGCTCAGATTTTTATCTGGGATAGCATGGTGCATGTGGTACCAGCCATTTCTCAGATCAGATGTGTCTGTTCACTGGTACTGCCACTGTACGAAAGCATCTCAAACCAGAGCTCTCACTCAGCTTCCCTTTGTGTTTCCTGTAGCATCCCAGCAAGAAATATCAGCAGGCTTGCTGGCTGATTCAGAAGTGATGCACAGGAAAGAGGTCTTTAAAGCTAGATGCTTTCTGATGACAAAAAAAAACAAAAAAACAAAAAAACAAAAAACAGCTAACATGAAATTGTAATGTATATATAACAACTCTTTGTTATAGAAAACTCACAGTTTTTCTCCTGTTTAATCACATTCCTGGGAGAAAGAGGATGTGCAGATGGGAGGGTTTTTATATTGCATGAATGTCAACACTAGGAGAAATCCTTGTCTCGGAGAGGTCGTTAAAACAAAACAAAACAACAACAACAAAACCACTCTTCCTTCTTAAGTAATGGATACTGAGGCCGCATCCAGCTCGTCATTTCAAACTGCTGAGTCATTTGCCACTCGAAATGAATTGAGGGCTGTTAAAGGTTTTATAGAAGAATTCATTAAATATGTATCGAGCCAGCTTAAGATGGAAATTGTTATAAAAACTGGCAACAGTTCAAAACAGCAAAACGGTTCAGTTTATGATGGAGATCTTTTACTCCCTCCCGGATTCCCTGTTCCATTAGTCCACTGAAACTGGCAAGGCAGGAGTCACCCCAACGCGACATGGTAATTGCTGCAACTGTTCATGTGGCTGTTCTGGGAGCTAAGTAAAACATTGTGATTCCTGCCAGGTGTTCCCTCGCCCAGGAGGCTTGGTGTGCTGCAAGTTCTGCATATTCACCTTAAGTGCTGATACCCGATTGCTTGCATGTGGGACTGGAGACCACGGGAATAAGCAAGCATGTGAGCAAAGCCTATATGCAAGGTACTATGTACCTTGGGAACGAGAAATGAGGAAGAAGGCAGCACTGAGCATGCTGTGATGAAAAGAGTCACTGGCTTTGAAGGAAACATAACCTGACTCAACATTGCAAGTGCAGCACTCATTAATCCAGTGGCCATCTTCAAGGTGTGTGAAACAGCCTGGTGATTGTATGTGTCCATGCCATACTGAAAACAATCTTTACTTTGTGCTGCAACTTGGGTGGTGCAGTCACCTCAGCTAACATGTCAGAATGTATTGCTGATGTCATGAAAAAAATCACGCTCTGGAAATTAATACGGTTAAAGAAACATGGAGTCGGTTCCAGACTATCCATACTGTATAGTAGTTGATAGACAAACAAGCGGAGAAATATCAGCAACCTAAACTGTTAGAGTGCTAATAAATAAAAAATAAATATGTCTCTAAAAGGCAAACATGAGAGTAACTAAACCAAAGAGGGTGACAAGAGACATGCAAACATCTGAGTTTTGAGTCCAGGTCAAATGCTTCAAGCTTCAGAATGTAGAATGAGATAGTAACAAGACCAAAGAAGATGGTAGACATGGCCGCTCTGTGCTTTCTATAGTTTTCTTTCTTAGTTCATCTTAGTATAGTTTTGTCAAGGTGCTGTTACCTGGTAGCGCAAAATATAATGGGTATTCCCTCCCTGTCCTTCTCACACTGCCTTCTGTGAGTGGGCTCCTTTGAATTATGGAAAACAAACTGGAGAACACCCTGTGCTTACTGTATATGTCTGAGTGCAGTACCCAGCACAGGATTGTGGAAAATGTGCCATTGTGCACATGATGTATTAAAGTACTAGGTACAGTGTCTGACATAAATTGTCTTATAAATACATATTTCTTTTAGAAGATAAGATCAAGGAAAGTATTTAGAAACTTTGTGAAAAATAATAAGACCAAGAATTGCAAAAAGTATCAAAACTTTGTTTTGTGTATTTCATGTCAGGGTTATTCCCCAGTCGGAAATGGTATAGATTGTACCTCTGCAGAAGAATAGGCATTCATAGCAAAGAATGTTGCACTTCTCTAGTACACAGGAACAACAACGGATAAGACACTGCACTAAATTCCAAGTCACATCTTTATTTCAAAGCCAAACCAGGACTCACCAAGTAAGCCCATAGTTAAAAAGTACATAAAGAAATCTGACATAGAGGGTCTTGATAAATTATCTTGTTCTACACTGGAACTCTAATTACAAGACAAACACATCCTCATGCTCCAGTCTTAGCATTGAACATTACAATAGGGTCACCAGAGGTTATCACTGCAAATCTAATCACTAAACCTCTAGATTTAAGTTGTGACACTGATAATGATACTAATGAAAAGAAGAACATGTATTATTATATGCATTATTTATAAGACATGGAGTTCTGACTACAGAGATTAGTGAAGCATGATGGGATATTTTCTCTAACCCCTAACTCACTGTGGATAATTTCAGTACTACCCCCTCTATTGACAGACAGGTCTACACATCAGGTTTGGAGATTTTAAGCCATCTGAGCCTTTCTACACACAACCCTTATAAGATAGGTAATAGAGATGTGCTGAGAGTTGGCAATCATAGGCCCCAAATTTGGTACACATATTGCTGAATTGGCTGTATGACCAATGACAAGGATGCTGTGGGGATAACTGGAAATCATCAAGAGATGCCTTATTTTGGAGGTGGAACTATCATAAAGGGACAATCACTTGGTGAAGTCTGTGTAGACATAAGGTTATTGTGAAACTCAAATGCTCATTTCTGTACCCTTCATATGTGGCTGCAATCCTAGTTCTGAGAATTTTCCATCTCAATGTTCTGTAAATACTTCTCCCCAATTAAGCCCTGATATTCCAATCAAACAGCTTAAAGCCAATTGCTGAGCAGGGGAGAGAATAGGGCTAGACTTCCTGCCAGCCAGAGGAGGAGGAGTTAAAGGAGGAAGTAGGGGATTCTGGGAGAGGTCCAGGAGAGAGAAGGAAGACCAAGCTGATCAAAGACCACCATAAAGTGTAAGTATCTCTGGGATGAATACTGGGAAGAAGCCAGACTAGCTTAGAGGGTTAATAATGGATTTAAAACTGCACAGTTGTTGTGTCTTGAAGCTTATTAAACAAATAGTATAATAGAGTCTCAATTATTTTGGTGGTAGTGGGCTTAAGATAGAAACTGAGAAACAAACACAATTTTATAAAAAAGAACTTTAACAAGTCTGAAATAAGAGTTATCCTGGCAAAGAAGGATGGAAAGTGGGATCAAGCCCCAGAGAACTAATGTGGGAAGGCGATACAGCCTAAGGTAACATAGTAAAAGAGAAGGATTCAAAATTTCAATATTACTGGAATGTGAAGTACAAGGCAGGGAGTGTCAGGACAACATACTGACCACACAAAGGGGCTGCCTTGCAGATTAAAGGAGCTTTGATTTAGTACTTTAGCCAGTAGTTTGTATCTCAGGGGTCAAGTTAGCTCTCCATAGCTGGTGTATCTGCTTCAGCAGATTCAATCAAGCCGAACAAGTATAGACATTATCTTCTTGTCAAGGCAAGGAGGTAGACAAACTCTACATAGCATTTCCATTGTGTGAGGCATTTCAAGTAATTTGACTTTTTTAAGTATATGGGAGATATGCGTATATATGCTGTATGTATTGACCGTGTCAGTTTATGTTTCGACTGGTGGACTTGGTGGACTGTTGGAAGGTGTTGGCATTTGAAGGAAGAGTGCTGAGACCCAGCTTAGGAAAGGAACCCAATGAGGTGATGAAATAGCACCACTAGATGCTGGGTATGAGAGATTCTTTTTGTTTTCTGAGTGGTATATTTGTAACACCAAATTAAGTTTAAATAACATTCCTAACTAAGCTCTGAGATCACAGTGGCCAGTCTACCTCCTCTGGCTCCATTTATTTCTATACCATCTTCTTTCCTTATGATTCCTCTCCATTGTTTGTAATGAAAGCCTTTAACATCTAACATAGGTAAGTGGTGAGGGCTCTAAGATCAGGATGTGCGAGCTTTGGTCAATTCAGAGTGAAATAGTTGCAGCAATCATTACAGGCTTCTTGAAAGAGGCAATACTTAAAAACCCAATGCAACCTTAGTCCCTGGTACAAAGTAATAATGGCACATACCTTTAATCCCAGCATTGGAGAAGCAGGGACAGGTGGATCTCTGTGAATTCGAGGCCAGCCTGTTCTACAGAGCAAGTACCAGGACAGCCAGGCTTAGGCAGAGAAACCTTGTCTCAGAAGATAAAACAAACAAAAAGAAACAAACAAAAGACAAGAAAAGAAAGAAAGAATACTGATCTGGGCTTAGAATGTTCATGCAGCCTCTATCAGGCGTGCACTTCGGGACTGGATTTTGAGTCTCTAAACTCCTGAGTATCCCTCAGTCTCCAAACCTTTAAAAAAGAGTTCTTACTTAAGTACTATTCAAAGTAGCTCTCTGATGTGCCTGGTCTGCTTGGCTCTTTCAGGTGAAAGAAATACAAGGGAGACTGGTTCCTAATGGATAAAGAAGATGTGTGTTCCCTAGTATTATGCAAACAAAGGAGGAAGGGATAAAGTAAAAAAAAAAAAAAGTAAGAAAGCCCACTAGTGAACTTCACTGTTAAAGAGACATCACAATTCTCAAACAGCTTCCAGCAAGGGAGGGGGCTTGATCCTTTCTACTAGTTCTGCCGTGGTTTCAGGAGCCTTTTCCTGAGTCTGATGCCTGGAAGCAAGTGTCTGAGCTAGATGATGTCAGCTGAACTCCAGATGCAAATTGCACTCTGTTCCTCATGTGGTTGCTATTTTTAGTCAATATAGTATATGATTTCTCTCAAGGACAACAAGACTGTTCATAAACTATGCATAGGTCGTGATGGTGCTTAATGGAGAAATAACCATTTGTTAACAGAGCATTAAATGTTTAACAGTCCATTAGCATAAAATCTTTTTTTTTTATTTTGAGAACAGTTTCTAATATTCCACTTGCTACTAACCAGAAAAGTATTGCAGTGTTGAAATTCAGAAAGGTAGCTGGTCTTTTGACCCTTCCAGAGTTGAGTAGGTTTTTCACTGGATTCTCTGGAAATGTCAGGCTTAATCACTCTGTAATTATCAGTTAAACTGTCAGCTGTATCTCCTCCCATACCCTTTGCATAAACATTTAGAACAATTAGAAGCAGAACCACTTTATGATCCCATTCTGAGCAGAGTCGGGATGCGTTCCTTCCTCATTAAAAAGGGACCTCTGACCAAGGCCAAATCTGCACAGTTTGAGATGCCTGGAAAACGCGAAAATCTTCTGAGTTCCGTGTTTTCGTCTGTGCTCAGAATTTCTGGCTATGGGAGTCGGGTTTTACCTCTATATATCTCAGCTAGGGGAACTGAGAGAGAGAGTTGGTAGAAACAGAAGGCCAAAAAGAGAAAGAAGTGGGTGGTGTTGCTATCCAACGCTGTGCCAATCAAGCTGAGGAGAGCTGCAAAGGCATCAGAGCCAAAGCCTCTCACAGCCAAGTTCCTCCTTCTCCATGGCCAATGGATTCAAGCCGGACTCATACCGATGCCAGGAAAGATGGAAGCAGAAATACTCGTCATAGGAGTATCACAGACCGGTTAAAGAAAAGAAAAAAGGGGCACATCTGTGGCATTGCTGTCTTCCTCAGCCCTCCCTGATGCTGAGCTCCTTTTCTGTGTGGAGAGAAGGAAGGACTATGGGAAATAGAATGATGTGGAAATACCCCTCCCTCCCATGAGGTCAGAGTGCCCCGGCCAAGGGGAGAGCTTGCCCCTCCTCCCCGTCAGGCAGAGCACAAGGCAGTGCAATGCGTTGACCAGAGAGTGGGATAAAATATTCATCATTACAGAAACTTCTGTCCGATTCGTTTTCTCATCGTACTTGTGTTTCCTTTTTATGATATTCCCAGAGGCTTTGGGCAGAGTATTACTGAGAGATCAATAATAATTACAGTAGTAGGGAGGAAAACAGATCAAAAGTTGGCCTTGTCTTTTAAATGAGACTAAGGAGTGACAGTCATAGATCACAGACATTTAGAATTTTCAGGCTGGCAGGGACGTTCAAGATTGGCTGGGCTGACTTCTCTGTTTTTCTGGAGGAGGAAGTGAGCGCAAGTTACAGGACTTTCCCAAGGTAACAGCTCTCAATGGCAGCCGACTGTCCTAGAAACAAAGTATGTAGCACACAGAGGAGAAGGGCTGGCATTAGTCTTATTCATCATCAATAACAGTCAGAAAAATAGCAATTACATTTTCCAGGCTAAAACAGCTTGAGGTAATTTCGTATTGGAAATGGAAAATGATTAGCAGAGGTCTAAGAAAAAAGAGGATGGTTATATATGAGTATGAGGTTTCTTTGAATGCTGAAAATGGTAAAGTTGAAGCTTGGGGTGTGTATTAACATTTCTTGTACAACTGGAGATGGGTTTTAATTAGCATCATTGATATATATACACATTATTATTTAACAAATTTCAGCTACATGCATTTATCATACTGGTGAAAATAAAGCATAGGCTACTGCATGAAGGCCGGCTGTAATTATATTATTCATGTTCCTGACACATTGTGATATTCTGTATCAATCTGTATTTGTCTTTCTGCATCTCAGAGTCAAAACAACATTTCTTAACCTTATGATGATTTACAAGTCAGAACAGACTGATGTCAAAACATGAAAAATTTAAGATTCCAAACCTTTTACATTTAATAGACTTATTTATATCTCTGAATCTTCTAAAGACCTTTTCACATTTATTAAATGTTGTGTGCTAATCTGCCAATGAAGGACTGTTTTACAATAAGTTTCCAAGGTTGAATATCCATTTTTAAAAATAAAATGATTTCAACAACTTAATCACATTTCTATTTAGATGACCCATGTAGGCGTGGAGTTAATACCTTCCTGAAATGAGGGGGATGAGGGAAGGGACAGTTCATTTTACTGATGCTCACTGAGGAACTGAATTAGGCACTGTTTTCTTTCTCTTGCTGGTACCTTTCCTACATCATTTTCTCACATCTTCCTTCAAATTAAAGTCTTGCAGCGTCCCATTAGGCTGGGCATTTGCCTACCTGTTCATCTTGCTCTGAAAACGCAGGAGCAATGGCTTGAAGGAAGTTGTTTTTCTACCTTCTCTATGATGCCTTAACTGTAGAGGGCTGCCATTCATGTAAAAATAATAAGGATTCGTCTTAAACCTTGTTAGAAACCTCCAACGTCTTCTCTCATTCAGCACCACACCTAGTTAACAGAAAAGTATTATAGTAATCAAATTCGGGGGCCTTTTATTTTAGGGGAGCAAATATCTAAATTTAACCAACTTTATTTGGTCCTTGTTGGTCTTCCTACTTCTGGATACTTATCCTTGTGATAACACAGACAAGTCTAGAAGTAGTACAGTCAGAGATGCCTCGGGACATGTTGCCCTTGGATGCTTGCTTCTTAGTACCATGTGTGACTGTCCAAAGTGTGCACCATTCTCTACAGCAGAGGGTAGCATGCTGGGGCCAGATCCATGGGCATGTCTGCCTAGACTTATCAAATCTACCTTCATAGTGGGTTTGCAAGCAAGATTAACAGGGGCTACAATTGCTAATGTAGTTTCCCCTCAGCAACTACATATGTCTGTGTACCAAGCAAAGTGTTTGCATATGAATGTTTCCTGAGCTGATTGGCCTGTATCTACTCTACAGGGCTTGGAAAATATTAGATGTCTTCAAAGAAAGCAGAGGTGCCAGACATGGCCTATGAGAGGAATGTGTGACTAAGAGGATTAATTCTATTGAGTTTCAAGCTTCTCACCACAATCTCAATACCACATAGGAAGGCCTAAGGAGAAGATATTTTAAAGGGAGGGGGAGGGGGCTTGGTGGGTTACTTTAAGCCTGCTGGAAAATTGATCTTAAAATGCAAGTGTGACAAATGGTTGCAAATAAACCATTCATTTATTTGTTTGTTCATGTAATATATGCTTTTGACTGCTCCCTGTAGTCCAGGCCCTTACTTAGACATCACAGATAGAGCTGTGAATAAAACTATCAAAAAGATTGACTCCTGGAGCTGATGATTTTTTGAAGAGAAAAACAGTGTTAATGATTTCTAGGCAAAGAATAGAATAATTCCCAGTGATGACTAAGAAATACATATTTCTGGTTCACTTTGCTTTCCAACCATGTAGACCAATTTCCTATTCAGATGGTAATTGTTTCATTTGTCCCGGGATCAATCCAAGCCATCTGCCCCTTCCATTTGACTCCTTGAGAGCTGAGCTGGGGCCTTTTTCGGTCTCTAGCTCCATGATTCTGAAGTCCACAGAGGTTGAACCAAGCAGACATGGCTGCATCTTTGCCTTCTGTTTGGCTTATTACCAACATGACCTCTAGATCTCTCTCAGTACCAGTTCTAAATAAATTTACATTTGAATCCCTGGATGTCAGGCATTGAGAAAGAATAGAGTCTGCACTTGACCTCATATCTTTCCATTCCAATTTTATAATAGACAAAAACAGACCTGAGAAATTTCTATCTCCGTCTTATAGGATCTAAGAGGAAGAATCCATGCAGTTGAAAATGAGCCTTTAAGGTGGGAGAATGCTGGGCCTGAGGATAGGTACTGGACTTTGTACTATTAGTGGCTTAGAACTGAATGCAGAGGCATAGCACAGTACAGAAGCTTACGAACGGCAAGGATGTTCTGTTTCATTTTGTTTTTTTCCACCACATTGTAAAGGTCTCTTGCATCTCTTTAACCACATAATGGTCTTACAAGGAGAAAGTGACAGGCTTTGTACTGTCAGAACTTCTGTCCTTGACTTGGTCTCAACAGCAGGAGACAGTTTCTTTAAAACAGGACACAGAACCTTCTGGAGTCCTTGCTCAAGGCATCCGACAGTTGTTATTATTTCTTCAAAGAGAAGAGAAAAAAAATACCTGCACAAAATATGTTCCTTTCTTGGACTTAAATCCTTTCTAGCCTGAAAGGCAAATGGAAAAGGTAGAGCTGGGTTTTCTCTTATTGAAGTTGTTGATTCATCTCTCTACTTTGCTGGAGCAGTAAGTGTATCAACTCATGTCCCTGCAGTCCACTCAGTGCGACCCAACAGGAGGACCATGTAGCCATGTGCTTGCCATTCCTGACTCTGATCTTTAACAAAGAAAATGCTGTGTCTACAGAACAGACACATGAGCAGTAGTTGCAGTACCAAATGGGGAGTGTACACACTTGCTTTCTTTTGTTCTAAGATGTGTTTTAACTGAACTACAGATACAATGGGGAAGAGTCTGGGCTCCACAGTACTTGAAGCCCGTATATCTTGGGGAAAAGTGTAGAGCCAAGTTTCCAGTACTGTAAAGCAGGAAATAAACCCGAACGGTGTTGGAGGCAGGGAGGTGACAGCAATTTTCTGAACATGCAACAACTAGTCCTTTCTCCAGAGGAAGTACAGACAAAACCAGCAAAGTTCTCATTTAAGCTGTTTCTCTGTGCTTTCACACATCGCACTGACTGCATAAAGCATCTTCGATCAGTATCTACCCCTCCCTGGGCAGTGTGTTGTGGCACAGTAGTGCATAAGGCTGACTACTCCTTGGTCATGTGGAGCTTATGAAGTCAGGGAGGAGACAGATATTATGCAGAGAGTTACACAAGTCATGACTTGTTTTCAATTGTTTGAAGCAGTCAGAGTCCCAGACAGCAATGGTGGCATTTGGTATATCCAGGGAGGCATCCATGAGCCAACACTAGGAAAGATGCCCAGAGCTCCTGTATTGTTTATCATAAGTTGATATAAAGAAATCCTTACATTTAAGGTCTTCTATTTATCTCAATAAATGATTGCTGGAGAAAATATGACTGCAAAGCCCTATCTGCTAGCACATAGGATCAGTTCTCTTTTTCCTTATAATAAGACAAGAGTTTTGAGCAAAGGGGCTGCCAGACAGAGAGGCAGGGTGAAGAGTCAGAGAGGCTAAAGAAGATAGAGCTCCTGGAGTATCTATTGCCTCAAGCTCAGGGAAAGGAGGCTCCATTGCCACACTCTATCCCTCAGAAGAATCAGGGGAATCTCAGAGACCCACACCCACACCCACACACACACACACACACACACACACACACACACCCACAGAGAGAGAGAGAGAGAGAGAGAGAGAGAGACCACCTTCTGTACTACCCCTTGGAATACCATACTAACCAGAGCCAACATGTTTAGTTTGGACTGTCTAGGGAGGAAACTTTTCAATTAAAGAGATAAAAGCAGCAGCATCGGAGGTAACAAAGCAGCTTTACTTGCTCCCCGGCCATGTGGAAGAGCTGCTTTAAAAGTGATATTTTAAGCTGGCTCAGGTCCCTCTAGGGTTATGGAATGATCAGACTCCAGACACACGGTACCCAAATCTAAGAGGATAAAAACATAATAAGAAAGGCAGGTCTGTCTTCCTCCAGCTAAAGGAGGGAAATGATGAGCCTATGTAAAACCTGGTAGTACAGGAAGGAAAAAAGATGAAAAGCAAGACAAATGTAACTTTGATTGTTACTTTTGTTTTACTTTCTAAGTAAAATGCAAGTGCAGAGTCTCCTTAGCTCCCCAATGATCCAATTCTTACCTTTCTTGTGCTTCACATCCCTGTACTTGGTAATCAGCCTTGTAAGCCAACATTGAAGAAAGACAGTGGTAATTAGTGAGTGCAGATTCCAAAGCTCTACCAAGCCCTGGAAAGGCATCATTTTGAGTGGTCAATAGTGATTTTTCAGATTCCCTTGGGACTTAAATGATTTGATATTTACTTTCCCAGATCTTCTTCCTTTCATGATCTTTAATTTTGCTTAATAATTGGGTGAGGGGAGCTATATTATGCTTATAATTCTGGATAAGGCCAAACCTAGGTTCCATTAAAGCTCATTGGTTGAATTTTGTTTAACCTAGGGAGTGAAAAGCTTAGAGATATTTTAGAATCCAAGGGGGGGGGGGGAGGCAGAGGCTGTTACAAGTAATAACAGGAGAATATAAACAACAATTACCTTTACCTAATTCCACCATCCAAAACAACTCTTGAGGCCTCTGTTTATAATTTCCTAGGGTCTATCTTCATGCAAATGCATTTTACCAATTGTAATTTACATATTGTTTTGCATTTTTCTTCTCTTAAGATTATACTTCAAACATTAAAAAAAAAAAATTCCACTTCGGAAAGCCATAGCTCTGCTATTACTCTGTTGTGGTCTGAAGAGGCATTTACCGCCGGCGGAATCGTAACAAATCATTTCAGGCTTCTGTCAGTCTCCGATGACACCATTTAGAAAGAAGTGGAGGTAAGAAATAAAAAATAATGTAACCCTGTGAGGAAAGAAGACAACAGAGTTGCCAAGTGCTGTTGTCTGACAAGATATCTCTGGAGAGGCTGGCATGGAAGCCACAGAAATTACTAAAAGCCATTTAAGAAATTGGAGACCCTTCAAGTGTGGGAGAAAGCAAAACATGAAGGATAGTGTGGTCTGAAGAATTCTGTTGTTTCCCCCCCAAGAATGTGTGGTGAAGGTGGTTAGTTAAGTGGCTTCATAGATTTTCGAACAAAAGTGGTATGAGCAAGAGGATGTGTTAATCATGGTGCACCAGGGACTGCAGGTTCACTGTGGGCTGTGGCCTGCACGGTTGAAGCTTCCTGTGGCAGCATTCTCCTTATTTCTGCCTCCGTCAGCCTTTTGTCCTTGTCTCAACCTTGACAGAAAGGGTCTTTACATGGTCTGTGCCTCTCAGATCCTTGATGCCTCTGAAATATGTGACAAAGCAAAACAACAGAACATCCAACAGACATGTTTTCTGAGTTTCTGTGTAGATGCATGCAGAGGCTCCCTCTAAACTCGAGGGGGACCACAGAAGACGAAACACCCACCTTTTTAGTGGTCTTCTTTCAGGCTGATGTCTTGTTTGGAATATGCCTTGCAAGAAGTGGACATCTAGGTTCATGATCCCAGCTGTTAGCACAGAAAGAAATCCCAGACTAAGTCCCTTGGCTTAGTAATGTCAGCTATAATAGACTTAAATTCAAATGTCCTAACTAATAACATTGAAGTGGTAGGGAGAAATGCAAAGAAAATGCCCTTCTGTTTTCTTCTTGTCTGGGATCTTTAACTCTTCTGATTTGTTTAGCTTCGTCTAAGATTGGTTTCCTCTTTTTCAGGTTCATGGACTCAGCCATGTCTTTATGTGTCCTTGTTCTTTCTCATCCCTTGTGTCCTTCCTTACAACATGAGGGATGAATTCTGTAGACACCATCCAAATGTCCCTCCAGTTCTGGCACGTAACAATTTCTGTGATTTATTGGTGGTTTGTCCCAAGGAACAAGGACAGGATCTTAGGTAGAAAGTGATTAGATAAATGGTAAAGGAATTAAAATCATTAAATTTTTCCACAGGGCAAGTGTCATTCCAAATATGGTCTTTTGTGATCCCCATCAATCCTTAGCCATGGGCCTGAAAAGACCCTGCTATCAATTTCCAAATGAGGACAGGAATACTGAATGGCCCACAGTTTCTTACCAAATTATTCACAACCCAAGCATAAGGGCCCATGGTAAACTCATGAAAACCCCCTGCTTTCATGTCAGAGAGTGTGAGTAGGGGCTGTGGTGTGAAAACCGGCCAGCAGTGATTACATCATCTGCACAGGCCTCAGAGGGCAGGGCCATGATCAAGCATGACCAACATGGAGGACACCACCCGTAAGGACAATTGCTTAATTATGTAGCATAAAAATTGCTATTTCACTGACTTGGAACTGTGTTTCCAGTTGTAATCTAAAGCTGGTTTTTTTGTGTTTTTTTTTTTGTCCTGCTGTTTAATTGTAATATTGTTTCAGAAACATTTGTAGGGAAGATTTCGTTACTTCATATCACCAAGTACCACCTCTTGGCCCCTCAAACTCTCAACATATGGAGAACATATGGCGAGGGACAAAGCTACTTGGGTCTAAATTATGATTTATTTCTCTGCTAAGTTTCTTTTTAGAATAGGTTAACTATTCGATATACTGATTTCACAAAAATTAAAACAGGGTTTCTTCTCTTCCCTCATTCTGCTCCTCACCTCTACCTCTTTCCATCCTCCTCCTCCTCTTTCTGTCCTGTCCTTCTTCTTTTTCTTCTCTCCCCTCCATTTATATGTATGTGTGTCTGCCTGTCTGTCTATTTCTGAGCAACACATTTAGTGTTGACTCACTTTACAAATAAATGCACCTGAGTCAGTTGCCACACATGTTAGCATAATGTCACATTTAAACTGCATCAGTTTGATAAGCAACCCATATATTTTAAACTTGGTTTGCCATATATAAAAGGACATTCCTTGTCTTTAAAATTTTGGAATGCTAAGCCTTCAATTAAAGGCTAATTCTAATTAGACAAAGTACACGGAACACTGTGTGGGAGGACAAGCTAGGCATGTCACTCACCGTAACCAGCTTGCCATGCTAATCTGATGGGAGTCTTTCCTGCACACGGAGAGGGACAAACAGCCCTTTGATATGTGTTATTGTCCTGATTGACCTAGGCCTTTGTGGTAATCAGCTCCTACTCCACAAAGCTCATAATCTGAGCACTTTTCATTTATTATCCCCAGAGAATTAGCAGAATGAATTTATCTGGATGACTCCAAGGTTGTGTCGCACAGCTGCCACCGCAGGGTCACAGGCAAGATGAGCTTCCAGAATCCCACCCGATGCCCAGAGTTTTACCCTTGCCCTTCCTGACTGAGGTCACTTGGTTTATAGCTGTGATTTATTGCAGATTGGATCCGTCTGGTTTATTGTTCTCCTACAACCTTCCTGATCGCTTTTACTCTTAACTGAGCAATCTGATGACCACAAATGACCATAGGATTTGGGATGTCACTGAGGACTAAGAGGATAGAATAATGTGAAGGTGGTCAGTGACTCAGATTCCCTTTTTCACCTGCAGGAGGCAGGTGATGCCATCCACAGCCGTCCAGCCCATACCTGCACCGTATGCATGAGGGGACAGGTTCCCCTGACAGGCAGTATTTCTGTTCTTACACTAGCCAGGGGCCTGACTGACTTATCAAGGGAGCAGCTGGCCACAATTAGGACATTTAATCAACTGAAAAATATCCCAATGAAGGTAAGCCCTTGATGCCACAGCTGGTTACTTCCTGACCACTGGCCAGCATTTGACTCTGAGGTGTTTAGCTGTATAACAAACTTCTCCATTCAGAAGCTACAGCCTTGGGAAGCTATGGCTGGCTTGGTGATATGCATATAGGTCAGCCAATGGGCCTCAACTCCATTTCCTGTTCGGATGGCTTCATCCTGAGCCTCTAAATCTCTCTTTCTCTTGGCTCTTAGCAAAGGATGATTTGAGCTCTGCTCATTTCTATTTCTATCTTTTTTTGTCCCCAAATGGCACAGTATCTGCCCCTTGGAAGTAATTACACATGGAAGGGTGACTAGTCCAGCTAGTATATGGCACATGAGACTTTATAAATCTCTGCAGAACCACTGAGCAGTTGCCTCCTGCACCACAGTGAGCTCAAAAGAGCTAGAGCTTGGAGGCAGATGGCAGGGCAGCGTGTTTGTGTGGTTTTAGGAATAGCAAGGAAGTCACATCATTTTGCTGCACTTCAAATTTCCCATCTATCACATGCAGCTAATAATACCTAATTTTCGGAGTTGTTCTTAATAATAAATGAAACAAGATCGATTATACTGCCTGATACATAGTAAGCTCCCAATGAATATTAGCTTAAAACATATTAGCTAATGTAATAATTTATAAACCCCAGGCTTGTGGTGTATGCTTAATCCGTGTTAATGATATTTACTGATATTAATGATATTATGGGCCCTGTGATGATATTTTTATAAGGAAATGATGATTAGGCCTCTGGGAGCACTTAACCAGGTGATCAGCATAGAGAATTAGAGGCTCATATGGAGAGTTGGGGTGAATATATAACATATAGTCCCATTAGGCCAGAAAAGACCACTGTTTATTTGGGCAGACCAAGACATGTGTGCATTTAGCAGAGCGGGTCAGAGGGTAGGCTGTGCAGAGAGAAGACACAAAAGATGTTATTTTGAACTGGCAGAAATCTGCTGTTCTTAGAGAAATATTTGAGCTGTATATGATGGACAACCTTCTAAAGTCCAGCTAGGAAACTGGGTCAGGTCAGACTTCATATGTCCAACCCTAAGCAGTACATATTAGGGGAGGAAAGGAAACATGGGGACACTTGTATTACTGTCACTGTCACCTCTTCCGTGTGTCTGATGCTTTGCAGATTGTGAAAGATTTTCACCCACACGATGTATGTAACCACAATAGGGTGATATACGGGCACTGTTAGTTTGCACAGCTGTGACTGACGTATGTAGGGGAACAATGTAAGGTACTGCAGATTTATTTATTTTGACTCATGTTTCAGTCCATCAGTTGCTTCTCAACTGATGCTGCATCAACCCAACCCATTGGCTTCTGGGTGTCTGGTGAGACAAAGCATTATAGCAAGGGTAGAATTTACACACTTCCTCATAGACCTACCACAGGATGAGAGGAAGACTCTGGCCATCAAGTCTAACCTCCAAACGCAGGTCCCCAGAGGCTTGCTTACTCCAGCTAGACCTTGACTCCTAAAATTTTCAGCACCTCTCAAGGTAGCAACACCTGAGTTCAGCACTTGAGCCTTTAGGGATCTAGTTCATTTTAAGGCCTTAAAAGATGTCTTATTCTTGTTTCCTGCAGATGAGCAAACAGGGCTACAGCAGCTACCCATTTGTCACACAAAATTGTTTAATCCTCCTGCTTCAGCTTTCCATGTGCTGGGATTACAGGTGTGTATCACTATGTGTAGTTTAAACTGATCTTTCAGTTTATGATATCTCACTGTAGTTGCAAAATCCCTGAATTTTCCCCTGTAAGGAAGTAAAAAAGACAGAATTGCATTCTATGAAACTAGATATACACGGTAGACATGACAGTAAGAGAAAGTCAACCCTGGGAAATCATTTCAGAAATAGTATCTCCTCTTCTAATCACTACTCAATTTCAGGACAGCGTGTAATGATACCACCACAAGTCATTTGACAATTAGACTAAAAGCACAATTTAAGCCAAAAGAGTAGGAGGAAGACAAGGAAGAAATAAATATTATCATTACCTATTTTTCTATTTCTCTAGTAGTTATAGTTAGCTTTGGAGGCATCAAGAAGCCCACACAGCAAGCATTTGCTCTTAAAGAGAAACTTAGTATTCATCGTGAGATAAAGAACCCAGGATTGTTGGAGTGAATTTCTGTCATACGAGAAACTGGGCCGGTGTGATCAGCACGGGAGTGAACCTCTTCCTGCAGGGCAACGGGGCCCGATCACACCTCATCTGGATCTCTGTGCATTAAAAGCCCCCCCCCCATTAGTGGCAGTGTTTGTTACTTAGGAATAGCTGTCCTAACTAATAGAACTAGTATGATTCCATGGCAATAAGCACAGTTTTCATCTCATAAATCCTGGAGCCATAGCTCAGGAAGGGATATTCTTCACCCTCCTTGTTTTATAGATCAGATGGTTGAAAGTCATAGAAATAATTTGATGTAGCAATGATCACTCATGGGAATAACGGTAGCCTGTTGTCTCATCTCCCACATTTCCCCCTATGCATATTATTTCTCTGCAACGGAGTATCTCGATTTGTGGCTAAATTCAACAAAGGCTCACTTAGCTTCAAATGTGGCAAACTAGCCACCGGGGGAAATGTTCTTGTTTCTACCACAGACAGAATTCTGTCTAAAATAGGGCAAGCTTGGATGCAGGCAGAGTCAACAGCCACACTCTGCCAACACAGGGTAAGCAAGTCCCCAATAGTTCCTCCTCACAAATATGTCTGTCAGATATTTTGGTCCAGAAAGCTGAAGCAGATGCTCCAACATTATAGAAGAGTTTTGGGTGACTCTTCAGGTAGCAAACTGTCTCTGTCATCTTCTCATTTGGAAAGCTACTAACTGCACTCCCAGTATTATCAGGTAGTCAATTTTATTCTTCTCAAGTCTCTGATGGGGTTGAAGACCAGATAGTTTAGTTTTATAGTTAAGCTTAGCTGTTTAGAGGTTAAGATGTTTTTAGGTCTAGATAGATGTTTTAAGTTGATAGTGATGAGATATGATAGATATTGATTTACATTCAGAATTTTAGACTCACCAAGGTAGGAAAGATGTTTTCTTCAAGGCTGCCAAATACAAATAGCCAAAAACACTAAGAATGTAACATTTCTAAAGTTCCTGATTGTATTATGATTCTTCTTGATATAGGCAGTTTCTTGTATGTATGTATGTATGTGTACATATATATATATATATATATATATATATATATATATATATACATATATATATATATATCTGTGTGTGTGTAAAAATATAAATGTATATGTAAAAATAAAAAATATTTAATAAAGAAAAGAAAAGAGTATATATGTATGTATGTATGAATTGTGTCAATTACTTAGCTACATAGAAAGGTAAACGGGAGGTAGGTGCACACACAGTGTAGATGGTCAACAAGAGCTGACCCGGAATCTTCATGACGCCCCTAGTTTCTCTGTGGTTGGAATTTCTCCAGTGATGGATTGCAGTCCCGGATGTCCTCTATAACTCCATACTCAAGAACCTGCCTAACACTGAATTTTGCTTTCAGTTTTATTTTTAACCTTCTAGATTTTCTTCTTTTTTTTTCTGTTTCTTTTTCTTTCTTCCTTTGCTTTGTGTTTTTCAAAGATAGGTTTCTCTTTGTAGCCAGGCTGACCCTGAACTCAGAGATTCATCTGCCTCTGCCTCCCAAGTGCTGGGATTAAGGACATGTGCCATCGCTGTAGGAAATCTTCTAGATTTTTATGTCCAATGCTTCTCTCTCTGTCTCCACATCTTTCTCTATCACTTCCCCTATTTTCCATGTTTCCTCTCAATGTCTATATATTTCTCTCCCATTGTATTCATGGATATCCTATTTATATTATATTGAATTTATGCCGTCTCTAACTTTCTATTTTACATTATGCTTATGAATATACATTTCATTTCTTTTATTAAACTTTTGATACGTGGGTAAAAAACATAAGTCTGCTCTATCCTTACATATTACCGTGCCTAGATAAGCCACCAGAAAGTGAAGTCTGAACAGTTATTTCAATGTATCTAATGGCAACATCATTTATTGAATTCAAATTGACACATCTATAGTGAATTTTTACTATAAGCATGTGGTGATGTGTGAAAATGAGTTTTACTGATCATTAAGCAAATTCAACCTTGAGCACATAGGTTGATCCCTCCTCTTGGCTTTAACCAGAGGGAATCCCCTGCCCAGAAATTGTAGGACCAATGCTGACTCCATTCCATCAATGAAGGTTATCATCAATTTGGACCTTAGAGAAAAATTCTTACAGCCAGAAGATACTTTATTTACAGCATCAAAGAGACATATAACTAAAATTCATTTCTTTGTGATTCTATCCTAACTCTTTGGAAGCTGTTTTGGTGGTGGTTGGCATTTTATTATGTATTACTACATATTCTCACAACTACTGAGTTCATGGGTTTGAATGGAAAGTCACTTTGTCGGCTCCTTCTTTCCTCATGGTAGAATAGTTTCTCTAGACTAGTTTTTTTTCTGTGCCTGTAGTCTTTCTAACCTACCATTTAAGTGATTTTTTTTATAAAGTTCCCACTAACTGTTTTATTTTTTTTCTTCTCCATCAAATAACATTTACACATGACCTCATTAATTAATGTTCATCCTACTCAGTGTTTACAGCATTGATTTCCAGTTATATAGAACAAAAATGGGAAACAGTCTTCAAGACGATTCAGTACATCTCTAAAGCACAAAGAGCAGAAGTCTGGCAGTGCTATTTGTGTCTTTGTTCACTTTTTTGTGTTTACAGAAACTCAAAACCAGACATATTTGAGAGAGTCTTAAAATGAGGCCAGAGCCAATGTCGTATCCATTCTAACAGCAAAGAACTAACACTGGTAATACATTTTACAATAAATAATCTTCCTGTGTTGTTCTGAATCATACAGCTTCAGGAAGTAGCATTGGGGAAGGATATTAGTAGCATGATGTGGCAAGTGGGGAAACTGAGTTTTATAAACAGAAAATGGCTTCCTTTTGTGTCATTAGGATGCATAGTTAGGATTTAAAGACAGAATTTTTTATTAAAAATAATCATTATGTTTCTCTTTATAATTTTTCACTCCTACAAAACTAAAGACTACATGGTCTTTCTGCCCACCAAATGTAGGGTAAGATCCACTGATAACAGGAAGTTTGAAAGCAGTCAAATGTCCAAATGCATTCAGAATGTCCAAGGTTGAGATGTGACAATAGAAGCTGCATAAATCAACGCTGATGGGGTCAATTATTCAGTAAATGGCGCTGGTCATGTAGGATTTGTTTATGAGGAAAAACAAACCAATTTCGATCTTCATATCCAACTAAACATCAAAATAAAAACTTGATGAATTACAGATTCTCATTCAAAACAAACAAGCCGGATATAAATATAAATGAATAACTGTCCTAGCCTTGGTAAGGCAAACTGACCATGTTCAAAACTAATGGGAGACATCACAAAGGAAGCAATCAATAGACTCCAATAAATGCAATCCTACACTTCTTGTTAAAACAATAAACAACAAGTAATAAAGAGAGAAAACATCATACCATGTGTGGCAGAAGTGGCTTAATACCCTTAAAACATGAAACACTTATGTCAGTCAATAAAATCATTAACACAGTCAATAAGAGAAAGTAAACAAAAGATGGAAATATGTGCAATATATTCAATTATTAAAGGAAAATATGCAATCAAAGGACGAACTTACTTTTGAAATTCAGTCTTCAATGCCTACAAAGATCCAATAAGATAAAGAATCTTCTAATTGTGATGTAAATGGGTTGATACAGTTCTTTATAAAAGCATTTGACCGGCTTGCCTCACAACAGTAAAACAATCATATCCTTTAACCTAATAACACTACTCACAGGGTATGATTAATTAGATTGATAAACAAAAGTGCTAATAAAATACCAGTGGCAACTCTATCATGGCACACCAGAAGAGGGACAAACCCTGGCATATGTAAGAACTTCAGAGTTGAAGGTGAAACTATTATTTGCTACAATCTCTTATGAAAGAGTAGATATTTGAAGTAGATAATTGAAGAATAGAGAACTTAGAATATACCAACAGACTTATATTCACTAAGTTCAATATTTTGAAAAATTGTAAATGATGAAATGCTATTGGTATAAAGTAGAGAAAGAAACAGGATATAAGTTTGTGCATGCAGTATAATATATGCAAATCTATATGCAAATATGTACACACACAGGGTAGAAAATACCAGATGGAAATGTGATAAAATGTTCACAGAGATTACTTCATGGAGTTGAAATTCTAGGTAATTGTAATCTCTTTAATAGCTGTGATCTGTATTTTCCACATTTCACAGAAAGCACACACCACATTTAATGCAACAGCATGCCAAAACGTCTGAAACGATTCACGTTATAAAGGTAATGATATCTGAGTGATATTTTTTGCATGTTTTGTAAGTTTTCAACAATATGCTTATATTTTAATCAGAAAAGTGTTTCAAGAAGAAGCAGAGGCCATCAGTTAACATCATGAAAAAGGCCACCGTGAAATGTAGAGACGAGACTGGACAGTCATGACAGGAACGGTGGAGTCACAAAGAGCAGTTCTGAACAATGGTTTTCATTAATAGCCTGAACTCCTCACCTTCCCACACCCAGCGCACTTGCCGGCCAACTTCAAGTGTCCTCTCATGATGGATGGTTGCGAGCTTGGCAATTCAATGTACCATGCTGATGGACTTAATGAGTATGACATCTGTATGGCTCGATGGCACTGTCACTCCATTTCTTATTGCCTGACATCACCAGACAACACCCGTCCACTGAAGGGAGAAGAGAAACTTGACTTAGTCTCCCTCATCACAGCAGCTCACCGGGGCAGAAGGCTGGACTCAGCTGAAGCTGGCACCATCTGGCCAGTCCAAGTGGGATTGCTGCTCCACAGATATGTGCAGTGAATAAATTCTCAATGTAGTTATGTGTTGGCATAGCATAGTTTACTGTCCAGTGTTGTGATGGCAGCGGCTTTTGAATGACAGAACTGTGGTGGTTCTTTGTGAATTAGCAAGGTCATTCAGAATCCCTGCTTCGGTGGAGGTCTGCATGAAAACACTTCTCTTGGCAGTCACCTTCCCTCTGTCCAAATGTCATTCTCTCCAGTTAACTGGTGGCGCACAGAACACATGGGTGTCAGGGGAAGCAGAGGTCTCTGAGGAAGACTTAAAGTCTCCCGATTCTTCAATCGCATCCACACCTATAGCCCACGAGTGCCAGGAAAGCAGCCTCACACAAAGATCAGAGTACAACTTTTTTACATTAAGTTAGGCTGAGAACAATCAAACCGACGCAACGGTAAACTGGAACTTCTGGGATTGCAAAGCTGGCACTGGAGCCCCCCAAGCCTGAGCAGGATAGCAGGTTGCTTAATTTTGTTTGGTACTTCACTACAAAGCCAAGCTGTTGTAATCTTCCTATAGTTCTTTAACCTTTATGACTAAATAGTAAAGCAAGTGCATGGATCAGAGGCATGCCAAAATGTAGAGGTGGTAATCCACTGCCTGAGAACTCATTAAACATCATTATGCTTCTATCCAAACACCGAGACCTGGGAGAAAAAAAAAAATAAAAAAGGACCTTGTCAGTCAGACAGGCACATCAGTCTGTCAGAGACTGATGTCATCATCTATTTGAATTACAACAGTAATGATAAAAGCCTACCACTTACTGTGGGTCTAAATGGTATCAATATTGTGTTATACTCTTTGCTCACATGACATCATAATAACCTGCCAAGGTAAGTGTTATTTCCTCTATTTTGCAGAGAGGATAAAACAAATGCATTAGCTGAGGTTAGGAAATGAGTGAGATCATGGGTGGGTGCATGGCAGAGTGAGGCTTTTCATCCCTATCTGCAGGAATTTGCACTCATTTCCTGCTTCCCTACCCCAGTCTGCTTCCCATACCAATATCTTACAGCAAGCACACAAGCTGATTTCCACTTATCTTGAATGTTACATTTAGTCTTATAAATCAGCAGATTGGCATTGTGATCTTAGAATAATATTGAGCTCCTAATTAGCCCAGCTCTCTCCTCAGGGGTCTCAGTTGTTTGATATGCAATGAAAATTTTTATACTTGCCTTTCATACATATCTTACAAGCTTAAAGCACTCCAAAAATATCAGTTCTCACCTGGTAATCTGTAGTCATTTTACTATGAGGACTAAAGGACAATGAATTTTCTTCATTTGCTGCTTAACATACAGCACCTTCTGATTTTATTAGTAGAATATGGTAATTACAAATGCACTTGATTTCATTATAACTTTTACCCTGCTGTTCTTCTGTTCATGAATGTAAATATAAAAGTATGATCTCCATATAGTTAATCATCTTTATTTTGCATTAGAACAATTCTCTCTCTCTCTCTCTCTCTCTCTCTCTCTCTCTCTCTCTCTCTCTCTCTCTCTCTCTCACACACACACACACACACACACACACACACAGAGTTCCTTCCTTTCTTCAATCACCCCTTTTACCATTATGCCTGGGTCAGCCTTTGGACCAGTGGGGTCCCCACTGTGCACTGCCCTGACCATCACCCACTTCTCATGTCTCTGTCATGCCTTACACACAGAAACTTACCTTCTGGGAAGATTTTAATAAGATACTTTATGAAAATATTATTAATTTACAAAAGCTTTAAATCCTACTCTCTCTGGATTAGGTATGCTCTAACTGGGACAGTGATAAACTCAAAATATTAAACTTTGGCAATAAAAATCTCAGCACTGAGTGAAAGCTTATGAAGCAGATGACTGTTATAAGTGTGTCTTTCCCCCAGCGTCCCTCGGCTCACATTGTACAGATTTTATTTCACTCAGCAGTGTAGGCTTTTCTTACACACTACCCACAGTGATAGATAATTTATAAGTAGGCTGCAAAAAAAAAATAAATAAATGCCATGCTTTCTCACCACCCCCCACAAAACAAGAAAAATCAAACTCTAACAAACAGAACTTCAGAGTACTCAGTAGTCTTTTTTCTTTCTGTTTTAGCGTCTGCAACATTTTGACCTGTGTTGAGGAAGATTGATATCAGCCTGCTTTATGATATTCAGAAGGAAAAAAGAAGTGCTGATGGTCCTTGATTAGGAAGAGTCATGTCCCAGAACGCATGTCAGAAGCTGCAAATACTGTTGAGCGTAAAATACATTTACTACCCTTACGTTACAGAAGACCGTGGCTTATCACCCTTTCTTGATTCCACTTTTCTTATGGTCACATGACTGACCCAAGCTGTGATTCACCACCACTGCCAAGCAGAAGCAGAGATTGTTTTACTTCTTATCTCAGTTCCAGGCAGAGATCAAAATTCACGAATCAATTTCTTCTGAATACATATTGTTTGTACACCATTATGGTGTTGGCTTGTGGTAGCTCATACAAGAAGCCCCTCCCCCTCCAACCCCCAGGCGATAAAAGTTGTACCGTACATAATTGCTTCAGGAGAGAAGATGCTCTGTGGTATCTCTGGTGGAGCCGCCTGCAAGTTGGGCAGGGTGCTGCTCCAGGGACAGAGCTTCCAAAAGTCATCATCCATGCTGTGGTAGGCTTTTCAGCAATATGGCTTCTTTTGCATCCCTATGCTTTTCCGTGTAACCCCAATACACTCAGGAAGCCGTGAGAGGAGTTACTTCTTTGACCTGCTGGTGGAGCCCTGTTTGGGATGGAAAGCTGCGTGTTTGTATCTTCCTGGGGAAAGTCCAAGAACAGTTTGAGAGAGAAGATTATTTGGTGATTAATCTTTCTGCACACGATTTCCTTCTGCAAAAAACCGACGAAGAGGCACTGTGTTTGAGGCTATGGAAGAAATGGCTTTGTTTCGTTCTCGTATATTCTCCACTGGATGCCTACGTAGCAAGCATTTACTAGTTTGTTCCCAACTCTGTTTCATTTTCTTTGGGAAAGCAGTGACAAAAAAGTATTTAAAATCGCACGGTGTGGAAGTTAGCTGAAAATGGAGAAAATAAAGACGCAAATGGATTTCTAAAGAGGCATGCTTGTTTTTTCCCACCATGCTTGGAAGCGGATGGAGCACAACCAAGGAGGTTGTTGGTGTGGCCACTGTGAAGCAAGTTCAGGCCTCTCGCCTTAGAACAGTTACTAGTTTTTTTTTTTTTCCAGAGTGTTTGGTGTATGTTGCTAGCTGTTTGGAGGACCACCGTAGGACAGAGATGGGTTAGAGTTTGCCTCTTCTTTGTTTTCCATAGTCGAAAATGAATGGTGTTGTCAACTGCACCTCCCTGGTTCCTTCAGAAGGGAAGTGTGGCTCATTGGCAGGCTGTGAGTCTTCCCATCTCGTGTGTGGGCACAACAGAAAGTGCACAGAAGCGAGAAAGATTACAGTAAAGCTGCTGTGAGGTTTGCTCCGCTGCCTTGCTTAACACCATCCATTTTGTTCTTTGTTTTCCTTCTAAGGTGATGTTGTGTCCGGGAAGAGCCCAGAGACTCCATACAGTGTACGTGAATCTTACCTGTCTGCTGCCCCTGGTACCAGGGCACTCTTACGGGGGAAGGTGCTTTCAACCGACAGTAGCCCACACTCCAGTAGCTTGCTCAGGCTTGAGACTGCTTCAGAGACTCTCACCAAGGCTCTGGAGGAGGAAAACATGGATGGAGGCCATTTGCAAGTAGACTCTAGCAGGTTAGGTTAGCGGAGCTTGCATTCACCGACTGACGAACCTGAATGTATGGCATTCTTCTACTTGATGGCTCAGTTTAGTTGGAATCCATTAGTTCAAAGTTTAATATAAGAATATGAACAGGTTGAAATATTCTAAATTGTTTTATTAGTTCCCATGATGCGAGGGAATTATTCTTCCATAGGATGTCTGTCTGAAGAGAGAGTAAAACAAACACAAAAAACAAAATAACCCACCAGAGAAAGGAAAAAGCAAAGATACTAATGAAAAATCAGCCTTTCCTGTGAAATAGATGAAGATCATTATAGAGACTCAACCAGAAGGAACTCACTTTGGCCTGTCTGCTCCTAACTGCAATTACCTCAGAATCAGGATCTCTGGGTTGCTTCTTGACATGGACATATTAGTCACTGGACTACAAGTGCAAGCATTTGAAGTCAATAGGCTGTTGATGCTCATATGTTGTCATGGCCTTTCTTTGCTTCCAGGATATATATTTTAGTATATTTCTTTGAAGATTAAAGGTGAAAAGTCATATGGATATTTCAAATAAAAATAACTTGATGACATTTAATTAATTTTCACAAGTATTTATATAAATTTTAAAAAGGGAGAAAACACCTCATGCATATAACATAAATTGGTCACTGACACAAATGCTGTATTCTGTTTTTAAAAACTAAGAGACATTCCTAAAAAATGTAGAAAAATGTCAGGATGTTTGCCATTATTACCTCTATACAATATTAAGCTAGAAATCATATACAATGCAGTTAGGCAGGAAAAACAAACACTATAAAAAAGAAAATGGATTATTATTATCAATTAATATTATTCTACTTCTCATAAAGTACTCAAAATAATTTCAAATATATGAAAATTAAAAGAACACAGTTCAGTTAATTACTTGTTATTCTCAAAATTGATAACATTTCTATATGTTGAAATAAAATAATAAAATTAGAAGGGTCTTTAAAACTATAGTCATTTCAATTTACACCAAACTATAAGATACCAAAGAAATTATCAAACAATGGCGATTGTAAAAAATTTGTACAGAAAATTGTAAGTCTTTATTATAATCAATAAAGTGATATAATTTAAGCTACATTTATAAACAAAGACCCAAAGAATTAACCAAATGACAAAAAATTCAACTACAATTCTGACATAATTATTTCTAAAGTTCATATAACAAAATAAGATTTTCTAATAACTAAGAATTTTAGGCAAAAAAAATGAAATTCATTGCATCAACCTTATGACGAAGCTTGATGAAATCATAGCAGCTCAATAATGTGATCAGGATTCATCTAGATCAATAGGACTGACTAGAAATCTGAGAATTGCATAACTTAGATTTATGTAAAAACCATCACTATACAGACTTAAGGAAAACCAATCATTTAATTTTTTTTGCTGGGTCAATTAGCTAATTATATTTAAAAAGTTTAAGCCACAGCTCTACTTTAGATCAACTACAAAGTGATTCCACAGTCACTGTATATCCAAGTTAGAAAAGCAACTCCAGAAAAAGTACACACATAAACATGAGAATGTGTGTCTACCGCAACAGCAGAAAAAGACTATTTCTGGAAGACACGAAAGAAGATATAAAACATGGAATATCACATTCAAATGAAAAAACAAAACTCAGTGAAAACAGTGTAAATAATTCTAAAACAGGCTGTCCTGGAAGAAAGATATTAACTTTCCATAGGACTGGAAGAGATGCATAGTTTAGCTATGTAGGATTTATTAAATACAATGACAAATGTGTGCCACAAAAAGATTCAAATGCTACTCCCTGGGTACCAGAAATTCTCTATACACATTTTCCTAAAAATGCCAGTATGTATGTTAAGAGCTGTGTGTGTGTGTGCGTGTGTGTGTTTAGGCAGCCCTTGTCTAATGCAGTTCTGATATGTACACATTTAAGTCACTAAGTTAAGCAACATGAGTTCAAACAACATAACTTTCAAACACCCAGTTAAATTAACTATGACTACTTGAACTACGTACTGTTATCTCTTAAGCTCAAAAGTCACTATGTAAACAATAGATACTCGTTGTGATAAATGAGCCCTTTTCAGTCAGTAACTGATCATTACACACCAGTTCACACAAACAGCACTGACCATGTTTTTAATGGTCAATGAACATTAATGCACATTAAACTATCCTGTGGTACGATCGCAGATCTGTTATATGGAAAATATTGAAATAAGTGAAATAACTTAGGGTGAACACCTTTGACTTATGGCCTCACATAATCTCTGCTTAGACAGGGGAGAGGAAAACACAGGAAATTAACCCAAAGAGTATCCTGCAGAGGCTGCCCGTGGAGTAGACAAAACTTTGCCCCCCCCACTTCAACCAATTATGAATTCTTTATACTGATGCCCAGTAGTGTGAAATAGAAGAAAATTTGCTGAAATGATGTCAATGCACCATTTTGCCATTATTTAACTGTGCTGACCTAAATTAAGACAGAAGATTAAAAGGTAGACCTAATATTTACATAGGACCCTAAATTTTAATGATAATCAGTTGTTTGGGCTTATATCAAAATATATGTAAATGGTTTTTTAAAAAAAAACTATCAGGCTTAGTAATTTCTACTGGATGGCCTTCTACTTCATTTACTATGCCAGTATGCCAATTTTGATGAGATCTACCCACAATGAACTTTTAATCTTTCAGAGAATATATTTTCACTTAGATAGTTTACTTTTGTTCTTTTATATTGTTTTGCTTTTCTCTTTAAAATACTTTTTTTTCCATTTATGTGAATAGTATTTATTTCACAGAATATAGTTATAATAAATGATTTATCATCTTTGATAATTCTAATATTTCGGTCATTTTAGGTTGGTATCTATTGATGATATTTTCTCTTTAGAATTTATCATACTTCCAGTTACCGGCCTGTCAAATATTTTAATAAATGTTGAATTAAAAGTTGTATCGAGAGACTTTGAGTCTTGTCACAAGCTCCAGAGACTGGTGCTACTCTATTTGTTTAGCAGACAGCAAACCTCATTAGGTGATAAATGAGAAGTTGCAGATCTATTATATGGGAACTGTTTAAATATCTAAATGTTGTTAGTGTGACCACTATTTTGTTTGTTGTTTGTTTTTATTTTTGTTTTTGCTTTTTCAAGACAGAGTTTCTCTGTATAGCCTTGGCTGTCCTGGACTCACTTTGTAGGTGTGATTACTCTTGACTCTGCTTGGCCTGAGCTTTCTCAGTTAAGGACAGAGAGAAGCACTGGGAATTAAAGCAAACAGGGCTGCCCTAATATTAGATCAAGCCACTGATAAACGCCTAGAGAATTTGCCATTAGATTAAGATCGCACAGCAAGTACTCTGTCACCTTCTATGCATAGTAATTTAAAGTGTCATGTTAGTGTCCCAAGGCCTGACTATGTTGCTTTAGCTGGTTCTCATGCACGTGTCACTCAGAGTCCTGTCTATTATGCTCACACTTTACTTCTCATATACTTTACTATGCTGCTTTGGGTTTTAGCTCACCAAATCTGCCATTACTAAAATAGCAGTAACAACTACAACACATAGCTCTGGTGAATGTGAAACAACAAACACTTATTTCTTATAGTTTTTTGATGGCTGGGAAGTGCTATATCAAAGCTTCACCAAAGTCAGTGGGTGGAGAAAACCTGCCTTCTTTTTCATGCACAAGTTTCTTCCCAGTTAGTCAGTCTTTTCATAGGGTGGGAGAACTCTATGGAATCTCTTTCACAAGGATAGCAATCCTATCAATGAACCTTAGCCCCCTCACCCCTGAAAGGCCCCCATTTGCCAGCAACTGCTCATTAAGATGAGATTTCAAATATGACCTTGTCTCAAACAAATTTTCCTTCTGTTGATGTGATGTCTGAGGTGAACTCAGGACTTTTATCAAGGTATATAGAGAGCTTAAGTATTTGCTTCTGAAGCTCTGTGTTCGTTTGGATTTCACCCAGAACACGTGGACTCTCTGGGTCTTTAAAATTTGGATTCCTCCAACAGGGAAGACAGATTTCTTTCAAAAATTTACACACTGCTGTCACTATGCACAATGCTAATGTACATATAGGCAATTAGAGCCACCCTGACAACCAAGAAATGAAGAAAGAAAATGAGATGAAAATATGAGGAGGCTCATGGTAATCCTCATTGTCAACTTGAGTGGATTTAGAATCACCTGGGAGACAACATCTCTAGACATGTGTGTGGTCATATTTCAGAAAGGTGGGAAGACCATGCCATGGACTGAACTGTGAAGGAAATGAAAAAAAAAGAAGCTGCTCTCTCTGTTTCCGAGCTATGGGTGCAGTAAGACTATCTGCCTCCTGTCTCCTCTGTCATAGCTTGAGCCACTCCCAGAACAACGCCTTCCCCAGGATGATTGCTTCCTGAACTTTGCATGAACAAACCCTGCCTTCTTTAAAGTTGCTCTTGTATTTCTGAATTCAGTCACATCAATGAGAAAAGTAACTATTACAGAAAATTGGTTCCAAGGACTGGAGGATGTGAGGAGAACTGGTGTTGTGACCAAGCTGACCGTGTAGTTTGTAAGCTGTTGGAACTGCATGTTGAAGAGTTTATAGTTACGTGCGAGGGACACCTTCAATATTGTAAGAGGAACTTAATGGCCAGTTTGGTGCGATTATGGAGAAACATAAGCAGGAGAATGGCAGAAAGTCAAGGCTGCATATCAGCTCTCAAAGGGAAATAACAAGGACACTGAGAATCTGGCTGGAGGTTTTTTCTGCCATATTCTGTCAATGTGTCAGATTCCTTTCTCCTCTTGTCCTGATAGTTGCAAATGAAGATAAACCCAAAAGTAATAAGTTACGTTGTTTAACAGAGGAAATTTCCTGCCAACATGACACCTGCACCTGACACGGCTACTTCTCATTGCCCTTAGTGAAATCTACAGAGAAAGAAAGCAGAAAGAAAAGAAAAAATGTGCAGGTTGGTGAAGAAAGAAGCTTCTCTGATATTTAAAGTTACAGACAGGGCCAGTTCAAAGGAAACAGCTAAAGGTATTAAGAGGGTAGAGCTATGTGTCTTCACGGGGACAAGAAGAGGAGCCATGAGGGCAAGACCATCCCTCATCAAAGGTTTCAACTTACAATAATGCAAATTCATTTGAAAGGAGGGAGTCTAGTTATTATGTAGGTGAAGAAGTTTTCCTGCTCAACACCAATCATTTAAGTAACTGTTTTCCTAGGTTCAACCACCAAAATACATAGATCACCACAAATACACAAATATGGTGGAAGACAGTGTGACTAAATCTCAAGCTGGTAGCAGAACTTGGCAGCATTGCTTACCCATGCAGTGCTAATTTTGCAGTCATGCAAATCATAGAGATCTGAGGTCATGAAGAATTGGATCAAGGTTTTGTTGTTGTTGTTTGTTTGTTTTTTTTACTTGGGTGCCTTTTATTTATTTATTTTATTATTTAATTAATTTATTCAGATTACATCTCAATTGTTATCCCATCCCTTGTATCCTCCCATTCCTCCCTCCCTCCCGATTTCATCCTATTCCCCTCCCCTATGTCTGTGACCTAGGGGGACCTCATCCCCTACTATATGCTCATAGGCTGTCAAGTCTCATCTTGGTAGCTTGCTTATCCTTCCTCTGAGTGCCACCAGGCTTCCCCACCAAGGGGACCTGGTCAAATATCGGGTACTAGAGTTCGTTTCAGAGTCAATCCTCGCTCTCCACTGAACTGTGGAGAATGTCCTGTCCATTGGCTAGATCTTAGTGGGGGTTCGATGTTTACTGCACATATTGTCCTTGGTTGGTGCAGTAGTTTCAGCATAACCCCTGGGCCCAGATCTGCCCATCATAATGTTCTTCTTGTAGGTTTCTACATCCCTCTGGATTCTTTTATTTCCCCATTCTCCCATGCTTCTTTCATCTTGATTCCAAATAGGTTGTCCTCACATCTATCCCCATTTCCTGGTAAGTGAAATCTTTCATGGGACCTGTCCCTTGGCCTAGTGTCCAATTTCTGGATTTCTTTGTTTTTAATAGCTGAGAAGTATTCCATAGTGTAAATGTACCACAGATTCTTTATCCATTCTTCTACTGAGGGACACTTAGGCTGTTTCCAGGTTCTGGCTATTATGAATAAGGCCACTATGAACATATGTTGAATATATGTCCTTGTTGTGTGGTGGAGCATCTTCTGGGTATATTCCAAGGAGTGGAATAGCTGGGTCTGGAGGAAGCCCTATTCCCAGTTTTCTAAGACAGTGCCAGATAGAATCCAAAGTTGTTGTACAAGTTTGTATTCCCACCATCAATGAAGGAGTAGTCCCCTTTCTCCACATCCTCACCAGCATCTGCTGTCACTTGAGTTTTTTACTTTAGCCATTCTGATGGGATAAGATGGAATTTCAGAGTTGTTTTTTAGAAGACTGTAGAGCCCAGGTAATGCCAGTCGGGGTTGGGTTCATTGTGAGGAGGCAGACAGGCTAGTATGTAGTGCTGTGAATGTAACATTTAGCTTCTGCATTCATCTTCTTTACTTCCTGATTATGGATGCAGTGCTGCCAACTACTTCTTGCTCATTTTGCCAAAACTCAAGCCACTTTCACTGTCACACCATCTCTACTTTGATATGCTACGCTTTCAAACTGTGAGCCAAAATCAACCCTTCATTCCTTAGGTTGATCTCTTGGCATTTTGTCATAAAAGCAACAACATAAAGAACCAGAATACAACCATATTTTTTCCTATAATCTTCAAATTCTTTCCCCGTTTTTTTGACCAGAGATTTTTCTGTTGATGTGTGTGTATATGTTTGTGTGTGTGTGTGTGTGTGTGTGTGTGTGTGTGTGTGTGTGTTTGTATGTGTGTGAGAGAGAAATCATATTTCATTTTAAAGAGTTTCCTTAATGTAATTATTAATTCATTGTTTTATGATTGAAATAAATTCTATAGTGCTGGCTGTAAGTATATGTATCGATGGGTGAGGTAAACAATAGCACTGAGTGACAGGTAACTGTGCCTCTGGCTTTTTATTATTATTAACCTTTCCAAATTTAGAAAGAACAGCCAATTATTCAGTTTATTCAATTGGAATTTTTAAGATACATTAAATCATTACTATAATAGTTTGACAATGAAAGTAGACATTATTTTTTCTAAGTTTTCCTGTATGTGAAAAAGCAGCCAAAATTATTTTTATTTCAGTGATTTTTTTCCTAACAAAGGGCTGCAACCTTATTTAGCCATTGTTAGCAGAGCTAGATCATAAGAGCCCTTGTTATTGTTCACATAGTAATCAAAGCTAAAAAGGAAACTCACCCAAAGTGAAGGGCAGGGGAAACGACATGCTTTTTGATCTTTCTAAAATGATCAAAACTTTAAGTCCAATAAAACTCTGGTCTCAATTTCTCCATATAAAAAACATGGAAGATATCACAGTCTTCCTTTAAAGAAAAATGTAGACCCATTAAAATACAAGTACCTCTCTTAGACCCTCTTCAGACAACTGAAGGAGTAAGGAAATCTACCATCTCATACTCTTGAGACACAGGACCATGGACAAAGAGACATGCAGGATATGCTTCTCTGGAGAAGTGTCTGCGATGCTGAATCAGCAAGAATATTTAAATATGAATTATGACAGATTGCTGCAGGCTGTGTGTGGACTAGAGGGAGAATTTCCTCAAGGCTGTAGTCTTTAGGGGGCACACCTTTGTGAACCTGAACTCCAGAAATCCTATTAAAAATGGGAGAGTAATTATTTTGAAACACACTCGGGGCCTTCTTTATAACAAGACCTAATGATCAGGTGATAGACACCTGGGAGTGTTTTCTCAGCTGGGGCAAGCAATTCTTTACTCAACTTTCTATGAATCTTTATATAAATAGGTTGGGAATACAGTTGCTAAGGATGGGAGTAGTGATCAGGGAGTGAGGAGGCAAACCAGACACAGCACTAAAAGAACAATTCCAAGAGGCACATCTCACCGATAGAGTGATAAATAACCAGACAAACTGGGACATTGTTCTTCCTCCATTTTAACCAGCCTATCATCAAGGTTGCAGTGTAGTCTGCAGAGGATGGCTGAAACGTTGCCAAGCACTCTCAGAGGGACCAGCTAGTGAAATCTGAAGTGGGAAAGGACTTTGGGAAACAACTGTAATTCTCTAGAACTTAGTTCCAGCAAGCTAAATGCAGTTCAACTCTCCAACTCACTCACTCACTCACTCTCTCTCTCTCTTTCTCTCTCTCTCTCTCTCTCTCTCTCTCTCTCTCTCTCTCTCTCTCTCTCTCTCTCTCTCTCTCTCTTTCTCTCTCTCTCTCTTTCTTCCTCTCTCTCAATTTCATTTTTAAAAAATTTATTCATTTTACATCCTGATTGTAGCCCCTCTCTCATTTACTCCAGGTCCCACCCTCCCTTCCCCCTCCCCCTTTGCCCCTTTCCCTCTAGTTCTCAGAGAGGGGGAGCTCTTCTCCCCTACCAACTGAACCCAGCTTTCAAGTCTCATTAAGACTGCCTACATCTTCTTCCTCTGTGGCCTGGTAAGGTACCCACCAGAGGGAAATGACTGAAGGCAGAAGCTGGGTCTCACAGCCAAACTTTGGGCAGAGCACAGTGAGCCTTATGGAAGAGTGGGGTGATAGAAGGACCTGAGGGGACAGGAGCTCCACAAGAAGACCAATAGAGCCACCAAATCTGAGCCCAGCAGTGCCTGAGTAGACTGACGCACCGAACAAGGACCATGCTTGGAAAGAACTTAGCCCCCCACTCAGATGCAGCCCATAGGCAGCTCAGTCTCCATCGGGGTCCCCTAGAAAGATGCGCAATAGGTGTCTCTGCCACGGACTCAATTGCTTGCTCTTTGATCATTTCTCCCTGGTGGGTTTGCCTTAGCAGTTCAACTCTTAACCTGAGAAACCAAAGCCCTCATGCTGTATGCCAATTTACCTCAGTCTAACCCCAAAACATTCTTTTAGATTTCAGGAAAAAAAAAAAAAAAGATTCAAAACATGGGAAAAGTTAAGAGAAAAAAATTAATCTACATTTCAAGGGCCATAACACCCAGTATCAATATGATAATAAATTTAGAATTATCAGTGTTAGGTCTCAAAGAAATCCAGGACAAATGTCTGAGGTTGCTTACTTACATATCAAAGGGGACACCAGCCTGTTTTCCCAGAATCCCACAGTACTCATGGTTCTTCCTGCATCGCTCAGTACTTGTGGCTCCTCCCATCACTTCTCATCCTGCCCCAACATAAAACTGTCCCACCCAGAGGTGGGTGTTTCCTTCCCTTCCCCAAGTCTGATCACTGTGTGACTCTGCCATTTAGGCAATGTCAGTCTCTTGGCTTCTAGGCATAGGTCTCCTCTAATGCTATTCCTCCAACATCTCTTCTCTAGTGGTCTAGTTTAGTCATCCAGCCATGTTCAGCCTGGACTTTTCCCTCCGCCTACTTTCACCCTTATTTCTACAACTAAATTCTCCATACTTTGAGTAGTCATTTCCTCCTCCTCCTTTTATTTCATTCTTTCAATCAGTTATACATTTGTTGACACCATGTAGCTGCCACTTCTTCAAGGGAATATGAATTTATTCTGGAGACAAATATGGGAGACCAGCTCAGGACAACTAGGTATGCTGTTTCAATATAGTAACATTTTCAGGAGGATTTGCAGCAACAGAAGAAAATGAAGTTAGAAACCAAGGTACAGTGAACAAAATACAAAGCCCGCCTTTCTTCTGTCAGGTTGTCAGTGAGTGCTAATTAAGAGATTAATATTTTAAGAAAATATTGTTGCTACTAGCAGAATCAGGGAACATCTCTACATCAGAGTATTGAAGCTTTTGACCTTAAGAATCTTTAATAGTCTTTAATTAATGCCAATAAAGTTTTATCTACGATGTCTTTTATAAACCATTTTTATCTATCCTTCCGATCTCCCTACCTATTCAACTTCATGTTCTTTCTCTATCTCCATATAAAATAGAGAAAAAAACAAAAGCAAACAAACAAAACAAAAATCAACATGAATAAAACCCTCCAATGCATACACGTGCACGCACGTACGTGCACACACACACACACACACACACACACACACACACACACACACACACCAAAATGGAACAAAAGCACCCCCACACAAAATAGAATTCATTTTGTGTTGGTCAGCTACTCCTACACATGGGCTTTCCCTTTGTATATTTGGCCTTCTAGTTTTGTCCCCATCAGTCCACTGCCATTTTGAAACATTCCTTTAGCAAAAACAAAAATAAAAAAATAAACAAAAAAACAACCAAACCAAACAAATACCTAATTTAAAACATGAAAGCATTTTAATTTAACATTCTTTTTAAAATATGCATGTAACTATTGTATTTCCTCCTTGCTTTATTGTTTTTTTGGTGGAGGGATTTATTTTCCTTCATAAAAATTTTAAAAAGTAATAAAATAACTGTTTCAATGAAAATCCAGTTTATCTGAAAACAAGGGAAGATTATCACAAATATCCAACAGTTACAACTGAAGACATAGCTAATTTAAACCAAGTACTTGTCCTATTCTAACGTGCACCTTGAAATTTCTCTATGAAAGGCTTCTTCATCATGACCCAGGACCAATGGCAAACAGTGCTAACATCTGGGTCTTTTGTCTCCTCCCTGTTGGGTTTTCCTCTGATTGTGGGTTTTCCTCTGACCTGTTTACTTCTGTTTTAAGGCAGCAATCCAAATGAGCAGCTCTACCTACATTAATATAGCCCTCTCCAAAGCTGGGAGCCTTGTGAGAGTTTATTTTCCCAAAATTTAATGTGAGGAGAGGAATTTTTAAAGAGTCATGCATTTTTGGCTTGACTAAAATGAGGACCTGGAAAGCTATGTTTCTCTAAAGAGGCAGTGTTAGCTGTTAGCGGGATGGGAGGGAATACACAAGTAGGCAAGTGCCCTGGTATTAGTGCTATGTTGTTAGGTTCAGAAACCATCCTAAAATGTTTATATTCCCATACACATGAACACACACATCTTAAATCAGGCAGAGCAAGAACAATAAGTTTCCACAGTAAGTTAAGCACGGAAAAATGAAGTAGCCACAGGTTTTGTTATGCAGCTATTTTTAGGAATTTCAAAGGCAAATTGAGTTTTGTTCCAAACTCAAAATGACATGAAAAATGCAATTATATGAAGCAATTTTAAACACACAAGAATACAGAGTCTACTTTTCTGTAAAAACTAAAATAGAAAGTCTACCCCTGTATTTCCCAGGTGTAGAGAACTCAGAAAGCAGGAACACTGACAGGTGAAGTTTGGTTTGTAGGCCTAGGTTAATATCCCTGCCCCCAAAGAAAGTTAATCAAGAGAGAGATTAACCATTTGGAAACATTTAGTATGGTCAGTAAAGCTTGTCTCTGTCTCTGTCTCTGTCTCTGTCTCTGTCTCTGTCTCTGTCTCTGTCTCTCTGTCTCTGTCTCTGTCTCTCTCTCTCTCTCTCTCTCTCTCTCTCTCTCTCTCTCTCTCCCCCTTCCTCCCCCTCCCCCTTTGTTTAATCATGAAACTGCCCATAGCAATCTTTCTCTTTGATGTAGATGTTTGCTGTGGATGTAAAGGAGGCAGACAAAGTTGGGGAGTAGATTAGAGGAGCGTTAAGCATAGTTATATTCCTTAAATTCATGTCTAGTTTTTACACAAGTTCTAAATATTTTTAATGTTGAATTTATTTACTTTAACTTCTCTTGTAATTTTAACACAGTCCCTAAGACTCTTGCTATGATTGTAAATGACTGATTTTTACCATCTCTTTTCTTTAGACTTCTTAAGTTTCTAGTTAAGTAGGCTGTCTATTCATGATCTTTAGTCCTTCTACTTAGGACTTCCAGTTTAGCATGCAAAATGAACACACAGCAGTAAAACCAATTTAAGAATGAGAAGTGTTCTCTACTGAGAGAAACATACCTCTTGTTAGACATGTCTGTGTTTTCCTTCAAATGCTTCCATATTGATTACCATAGTGTCAAATATGATGACAGTTTAGTTTAGTTTTCTTTTCCCTCCAAACATTTCCTCCTTCCTTGAATCCCAGTTTCCATTGTTTTCCCTTAAAATAGCAGTCTTCAGTATGGTATTAGGGAACATATGAATCGGGAGATCAAATGTTTCTTTTGAGAGTAACTCCCTCTGCCTTAAAGCCAATTTGCTCTTCCCATTATGTCTTACGCTTGTTGTGCAGTTTCCAGCAAAACAGTGGTAACTCAGGACACCTGATGACCAGCACTTAAGGACTATATTCCCTCCCTCCTGGGAGTCAGATACCCTTAGAGCTTCCTCCAGGGATGCTTACATACCATATGGTATTTCTCCCAATACTTCCACTCTACTGGGACTAAGGAACAAACAAATGTCACTTATCTCAGGCATCTCTAGATTAGGATAATCATAGAATTAAACTAATGCAAAAACATTTCAATGAACTGGAAATCTTATAGAAAAAAAAAACACCTCAGAGCCAGATATTGGAAGAGTGGCAGGGGCAAAAAGACTAATAGTTGTAAATTAACAAGTGTTCTGAAAGCAATCAGAAGTTAATTGAATTCCATGAGAGCAAGCATGCTGAAATCAAACAAACAAAATAAGATACCATTTGAAACCAACTCTTATGAAACAAAAAGGAAAACAACCAAAAATATCCAAACAAAATAGAACTCAAACAACCTTCTCAGAGTAAGCAAAGGAACCGCTGCCTAAATCAGGACAAGGAAGCCTGCGCTCCTGAAAGAGTTCCCTCACCATCTCCAAGGGAGCAGTGCCATATGGTAGCGTGGTACCTGGTGCTAATCGTAAGGATTCTTTCATGGAAAACAGATCACAACTGAAGTCCTATGTCGCTTGCCAAAACTGTTGAATAAAAACCAGACCCACCTCAAAAGACATTATGAGACAGTTTATTCTCCAGCCAAATACAACCATAGCTTTGAATCATGGATTCAGGGCCCCCTCAAAAAGCCTTATTTAAATGTGGTAACAGTTTCATGAAGTTTTTATAGTAACATATCAAAGTTGGACTCAAGGCACTTTGTAAACACATTGTTGGCCACATCAGATCAGTGAGCAGCAGTAATGCCTGTACATTTCCACTTTTGGTAGATGTTATCTGGTGACATTACTAACATCTGAATTGGTAGAAGCTAATAGCCTATTCGTATATTCCAAAAGGAATATTCATGATCTTTAGTCCTTCTACTTAGGACTTCCAGTTTAGCATGCAAAATGAACACACAGCAGTAAAACCAATTTAAGAATGAGAAGTGTTCTCTACTGAGAGAAACATACCTCTTGTTAGACATGGCTCTAGACTTGCATGTTTTCAATTCTCCACAAGTTTTTGTTTGTTTGTTTGTTTGTTTTTTGTTCTAAGCCATCAATCATCACTGTAGCAAGTTTAACTGGGGTGAAGCTTTTTAAATGGAAACTTCAGTTTTCACTATAATTAATGTGGTAACGATGTAAAGGGAAAAAGAGACAACTATAAAAACTATGAGCAGAAGAGAGAAAAATCTAAAGAATAATTAACTTTAAGAAAAACCTAGGGATTCAGACATCACAATAAATATAAAAATGTTCTACACTGAACTCTTTAATAGTCTTTATAGACTTGCAAAATATTGACTTTGAGTACGAATCAGTCGGGACATAACACACTGCATTGCAGAAGAAAATAAAAGTTAAAAAAAAAAACCTTCAGTAATGTAAGGTGACTCAATATCTAAGAGTTGTGGAACAATATTAAGCAAGATAATGGATGAAGATTTTAAATATAAAATGTTGAAGAGATAATGAGGTACAGGAAATATATTTTAAATGATAATATCATGCATCAGGATAATTTCCAAACCAATAATGCAAAATTAGAAAATCAATAAGCAGATAATCTGCCCTGTAAGAAATAATGTAAGTCCTTCAGGTAGAAAGATATGATATTGACAAAAAACTGGCATAGAAAGTGGTACAAAAATAAGAAATAATGGTAAAATAAAATATTCTTAGTTCTTAATGAATTTAAATCATAATTAAAAACATAAAAGTCATTAAGAAGCTAAGGAGTGGTTATGAGTTAGAGGCTAGCCGGGTCTACAGAGTGAATTCCAGGACAGCCAGGACTTCACAGAGAAACCAGGTCTCAAAAAAACCAAAACCAAAACCTAAACCAAACAAAAATGTTGTTAAAGAAACCACACTCTGTGTGCTTACAAAAGAATCAATGAAAAAAAAAAAAAAGCAGTTGGACACATGGTAGAGAAGCTTTGGCTACATGTGCTTCACATAGTGCTATTTGAAAGTAAAGCTAGAGAAATTCTATATCACTGATTCTAACTTGACCTTGAGTTTTCTTTAAAAACTATTTAATGAATTTTATAAATGAGATGAGATGTAATTTAAAAAGTATTCAACCAAGCTAAAGCAACAGAAAGGGAGGTAGATAACCAACACATGAAGCAGGTAGGAAGCACAAACATTGCTATTAATTAAGTGTTATTAATAGTAATTTTGAAATAAAAATGGCTAAATACATGCAATAAATATATATTGCTACCATGGATCAAGAATGAAAGGCATAACTGTAGGTCAAAAGTTAAAGACAGAAATATAAACCACACTAACCCTTTTCAAAAGAAAGTTAAAGTTGTCTCTAATAATTTCAAAGGACTCAGATTTTAGGTCAAAGGAGGCAACCAGAAATAAGCTTAGGCATTACACAATGATAAATCAATTCTGCAAAAATATAGAAAAATCCTAAATGTGCATGTATATAAAAATCAAAATATATGCATCAAACATTTCATAGATATGAAAAGAAATAGGCATATTTCAACTAAAGTTGAAATCTTCAGTATACTGTCAGTGTCTAGTTGATCAAGCAGATAGAATATTAATAAATGAGTGATCTAAATAGTACAATCAATAATGTTGATCTAATTGATTGTCATTGGATTTCCAATCTCACAACAATCTAACTCCTATTTTTCTCAAGCTCATGTTGGCCATTTACTAAAATAACCCATATTCTTTGTGATCATTTATGTCATAATAACTTTCAATAGCTGGAAATCATGAAAAGTATATTCTCTAAGCAAAGCTGAATTAAACTAGAAACCAACAAGAATAAGGCAGCTGGACAGTCGCCAAATATTTTTAAATTACACAACACACTTCTAATTAGTACACACATCAAAAAAGTCTAGTGAGAAATTTTACAATCTTTTATTTAGTTCAAAATAAACTATAGTTTGCCAAGAGTTATATGATGCAGTGACCACAGTAGTCACTGAAGTTAGCATAAATTTTCATTTGTCTGTGTGTGTGTATGTGTGTGTGTGTGGTGAGAGAGAGAGAGAGAGAGAGAGAGAGAGAGAGAGTGTGTGTGTGTGTGTGTGTGTGTGTATGTAAAGAAAGAATATCTAAAGTCAACTATCTAAAGTCCTACCTTAGGACACCAAACAAAGCAGAATAATTTAAGCATAAATCAATTAGGAAGAAATATTTAAAATTTACAGAAGAAGTTTTAAAAATCTAAAGAAGAAAAATAACAGCAAAACAAATGAAAAGATGTCCATTGGAAATTAACATAATTAATACCATTTTTACCAAGGTGAGAAAAGAAAGAAAAGTGATGGGAAATTTTTAATGCCAAAAAAGAAAGAAGGGTGATGATTATAGAATGTGGGGTTTAAAAAGATGGACGCCATCAGCAAAACTATGCTGAAGTAGAGTCCTTGGAACCCGACACGAGAACTAGGGACATTGTAGAGTTTGGTTTTAAAGGAGTATTAAAGTGTTTGAAGCACTAAGTGTTAACTTCTCCGACAAGAAGGCACCAAGTTTAGATGGTTTTGTGTCATTTGACCAACATTTAAGAAATAAATGACATTAGTTCTTTACAATTTTGTCTAGAGAGAGCTCTAGTAACTCTGTCTGTTGCTTTTTAAAGCAATTGACATTAATAACTAAGGAACTTAAGAACCAGCAGATATGTTGTTGAATATAAGAAACAAAATTCATTAAGAAATTAGCACTGTGTACTAAACTAGGAAAAGTAACATGAAAGATATAAACCTTCAGAATCAAAGAATACACCTTTTTAAAAATTCACAGATATTTCTAAGAAGAATGGTCTCCAAATGAGAAGAAAATAAATGTACCCTCTGGAACTAGTAATCAATATAGCAAGATTATACAATACAGGATCAATAGCATTTACATATATTGATATTGAATAATTAAATTATCCAAATTTGATCTGCAGCTTTTGCAAAGATATGAAAAATATTGCTTACAAATGCCTCATAAATTCAGGTATAAATGCAACAAATAAGTACAGGATATATATTTACAAACTACCAAAATTAATAAATTGATGATCAAATAAGTAAATAAATATCCCCCATTGGACTATTTTGAATACAATTTTGTTGTGCTTCCTATTTAATTCAATATGTATATTAGCTGAAATCCCAGTATATGTGCTAAAAATTCACTCTATAGCCATCAACATATAGATTCTAAATGTGTACGGGAAGGCAAAAGGTTAGAACAACTCCAAAACTGCTGAACAAGAAAAGAGGTGAAACATTAACTGCCTGAATTTGAAGGTTACAGAAAATATAGAGTAATTTTCTGTAGTGACAGAGTAGTGTTGTTGATGAACCAGATAGCTCAATCAATAAAACCAGAAACTGGCCTACTTAAACATAGCTAATTAACTTTTACACGGGAAAAGGCTTTCGTGGGGGGAAGTGCAGAATGCATTGGTATAAAGGGTTAAAGGGAATAATGGCACGGGAAGGGTTAAATTTGGTGGGTTACTGGAGGTCATGATAGAAGAGGGAATATGGAAAGGGAAGCATAACTCTAAAGACCTTTCAAAAAAGTCATATGGAAATTCACTGTTGTAAAAGTTTACACACACACACACACACACACACACACACACACACAATTTAAAAAGAGCTACTATTTAACCAGGCAACAATTTCCCTACTACTCCCCAGAGGCAAAACAACAGCGGTGAACAAACAATCAAAAAGCAGTGCCAGGAAAGGGTTATTTCTTTTGGAGTTTTTAGCTACAGATATTCTATAGAATAGACACCCCTCCTCTGCAGCCAAAACATTTCAGCTACTACCAGTGCCCTTGGTTATACTCCAGATCTTTTTAGTGAAGATTCCACATACTTGAATCTGAAAACATGGAGAAATCGAGCTGCTACTGATCTGGACACTTCATCCCTATTTGATAGCTTTCATGGAGCTGGAAGGTCTGCATGCTCCAGGAGGAGAAAAGTAATCCTCAGTCTTACCTATCTATGAAACCCACGAGCTATAGCAATGGCCAGCTTAGCAAGATATACCCACTGGTGAAATACTGTCATGTGTGACATGAGTAACCAACTGCCTTGTTATTGGATTTAAAGACTGTCCCAGAAAGTGGGGCCCAATGCCTGGCAGTGTAAAGGAACCAAGAGGCTATGGCTAGACAAATCACAGGCACTAGGATAGAGCCTGTTGCTACTATTTTGCTAAATAGACATGGTATTAAACTAAATCATAGTGCCATTATTGTACATATAGATTAATACGTATATCAGCTGCCATCAAAGAAGATGCTATTTGCAGGAGATGACTATCACAGGGACTCAACTGACCAAGACACAGGAAATAGAAAATACTCACCTCTAAGTGGAATACATACATCGCATCATCTCAAGAATCAAGAATCATTGTGAAAGAGGTACAGTAAAGATAAGTCAGGGGTGATAGAGGATTTCAAGGAAACCATGTTTTCTGGTCAGCTGCATGTGTGAACTCACAGTGGTTATGACAACATGTCCAATATCCAGGCATGCCAAAAAGCAGAAAGACTTTTAGCATTGAGAGTGGAGTTGGACATGAAACCACACACCTAGCTATGGAGCTATTGACAACTGTTTGCTAGCTACTAGCAAGGAGCTGTAGGTTCTCTCTGAGAGAGTATAGCCACTGGTAAGTTGACTACATTACAGTGGAAGGCTACACATCTAAGAGTGATTGGACAACACAAATTGATCCTGATTAGGTGCAAAACCTCGAAATTGGTGAATAAGGGAGGGGGCATGAATTTGAAAAGAACTGAAGGAGTGGGGATGAATGTGACCAAAGCAAATTGTACAAAATTCTCAAAGAACTCATACAGTTTTTGAGTATAGACCAATTTTTCAAGGTTTATGCACAAACTCAGAAGACTTCTTCAGCCCCTACCTCAAAAAAATCCTTATGTTTTAAACAAAATCAACTCTAAATAGATATTATTCCTAAGTAGAAAATACAAGGTTATAATACTCATTAGAATCAATAGAAAATACTAGAAAGTACTCTGTCACCTTTTAAAATGTATTTTAAAAGTGTGTGTGTGTGTATGTGTGTGTGTGTGTGTGTATGTGTGTGTGTGTGTGTGTGTGTGTGTGTGTGTGTGTGTGTGTGTGTGTGTGCGCACGCATGCATGTCTTCACATGCAGGTAAACATCCAATGGTCAAAGAACTCTTTTGGGTCTCAGTTCTCTCCTTCTGCCATATAGGTCTCAGGGATTGCATTTAGCTCCTTGGGTTTAGTCATAAACACATTTACCCTCTTAGCCAACTCACCAGCCCCTCATATTTGATAACAGGGTTTCAGATACAAAACCATAATCATTATGCATAAAAATGAAATGAAAAATTTCAAAGGCAAGCTGAAGACTTAGTAAAAATGTTTGGATGATAAAGAACTCTTTAGACTAAAAAATATGAAGCCTAACAACTCTATTAAAACATGGGCAAATGATCTGAACTGACACCTCATCAAAGAAAATATGAATTTGCCAAATGAGTAGATGAAAAGATGCTAGATGCTCAAACTCTTTTGTCAGTAGAGAAGTGCAAATTAAACCACTGTGAGAAGCAACTACAGAAAGAAATGATAGCACTGGTTGCTGGCTATGATGTGGACTTTTGGGAACTGTTATTCATCACTGATTCCAAACACAAAATGGTACAGACTTAGGAAAGACTGGATGAGTCCTACAAAATCTAACAGCACTTTCCATTCAGTCTCGACTATCTCCTAAGTATTTGAAAATAGATATAAAAATCTATCCAGCATAGATCATGGCAGTGCTATCCATAGATCCCCGAATTAGAAACAATTAGATGTCTTTTAATAGATGAGTGAACAACTGAACTAGTGTACATTTTTGAAGGACTACTGTTCAGTGATAAGGTATAAACAATACTAAGTGAAGTAGGACAGACTGAAAAACTACATCCTATGTGCTTACATTCATATGATACTCAAGAATAGGCAAAATATTGATATGATGAAAAGATTAATGGCTACCAACAGCTTAGTGAAGGAGACGTCTGGGTAAATGGAACATGGGATAATTTTGTTGGGTGGTGGAACCTTCTGATTGATTCTCTAATGGTGCACACATGGCACTTCACGTTTATTACAGACTATTGAAGTCTGTACCACACAATGAATCTTAAACATGCACATTTAAATCCCACATAGAGGCCTGGAGAGTGTACAGCAGACTGTGATGGTATTCTCAGGGCACCGCAGATGGACTGAAACAGTAATTCCGAAAGGCTGTGAGAGATAACAGGGTTGACCAAAGTAATTTGGAAAATGAGTGAAGTCTGTAAGACCAAATCCTGGAGGAGTGGTATATAGTAGCATCTTCTAGTAGTTGAAACCCTTCCCTTCTTAAGAATCCTGGATACCATGACTAAAAAGTACAACAAATGGAGGGTTGAGGCCAGTCTTCTCATGATTAGAGTTGGAAGTTAGGTAGAAGCCGATGTAACTAAGAAGTCTAGGATGATGCCATTATGATTAGATATGAAGGGATGGGCCATGTTATTGATTTACTTCTTTCCCTTATGAAACATGAGACAATCATCTTGTACAAACCTAGGGACAGCTCAGAATTATTGTCATTTTCTTGAGTAATCGAAGAAGGGGAAGGTCTCCCAACCAAGAGGAGTCTAGAGAGGTGGTGACTAATGTAGTGTCTCAACACAGAAAAGAGAAGACATTGGGAAAATCCAAGGAAAACTGAAAAGTATGGGCTTTAATAATGAGGTGTTACTGGCTCATTATTCATGGAGATGCACCACACTCGCACATGATGGTGCACGGCAAGCTAGTGATGGCTGGATGAGACTTCTCATTAAAAACTATCGCATCTTTTCCTCCCTTGATTTGAGACACTACGTTGATAAATTTTTTAATTCTCTGGATAGTTGTGTATTTTTGGATCTGCTGTTTGATTGGTTTGCCTATTTATGTGTTTGTATCACACCAGTGTCATTTTCTAAGTTTTATATTATCTGATAAAACAAGGTTCTCCTAAGTATTGTTGTTAGGAATCTATGGAGTCCTTTTATAATTTGAAAGAGTCCACATGACTTGTTTCACAAATACATACACAACTACTATTTTAACAGATTTCCTTCTGAGTATTAACTTACAAAAAATAAAGAAAGAAGAAATACATTTTCTTTATATGCTAATTGTATAATCATTTTATGTTTTGACTAAAATCGCTTATATTAGTTTGTTGTGTACTTATTTGGTAAGTGGTTTTATTTTTAAAAATTGAAAGGTGTTTATTTTTTATAATAAAACTATGACCAACCACCTCATCATTTCTCACCATTTCTAATGATTTCTCAGTGGACTGTGGAAATGTTCAGGTCTACATTAATCGTAAACTATTGCTAAACTTCCTTCTCCAAAGAGGCATAAACAGAATCTACCTCTTTTCTCCTATAGTCCTAGTGACGGACCAGGGAGTACTTGCATAAAGGTCCAGTCTGGAGAACCAATGACTTTATCAAGGCAACTTAAAGAGCACTGGGTGAAGGGTTACAGGCAGGAGCATGAGTGACTTCAAAGTGGACACACTGGAAATTCTGCATGCAGCGTGAAGTATGTATGACTCCACCATGGCCGCAGAGAGGGAGTTCCCTTCATCCTTCTCTACCTATATACTCTAGCCAAGTGACTTGCAACCCCTTTGGGTGTTGAGCAGCCTTTCAGAGGAGACACCTAAGATCACCAGAAAACACAGATTCTTACATTACTATTCGTAACAGTAGCAAAATTACAGTTATGAAGTAGCAATGAAATAATTAGATGGTTGGGGGTCACTGCAACATAAAGAACTGTACAAAAGGGTCACTGTATTAGGAAGGTTGAGGATCACTACTCTAGTCCTTTCCTGAGACCACTGCCCGCATGCCAAAGTTATGCACAATTAGGACATAAAACTGGTTTGAGGGTGGCTGGATCCTTGGGTGAGGGTCCCAGGACCATGCCTCCCCTATTCTTCTGTGAGGAAATGTTAACTCTCCACAAGCCTGAAGCTGGTGCTTGTTCCAGAGCAAGCTCATCTGAGCTCCTGAAGATGGTGGCAGAGTGTCTAGGAAGATTGTTCTTGACATCACCCACCTCGTCCTCTGTCTCTTACATTCTCTCTAACAACCCCCCCCCTCTTCCACAATGGTCCTAGAGTATGGAAGGAGGAGTCACAATAACGGCTAACTATTTTCCTCCAAACCCAGCAAGGTATCAGACCTTTGTGCCTTCTCATTGATTCTGTCCCCATAGGATGGCAATTTCCAGTCTCAGGTGTGTTCCTCCTACCGCAAAATACAAGTGAGAAAAGGACAAAACCCAGAAAATGGAAAACCCCCAAATAGACACCAACAGCAGTAAGAACCTATGATTGTAGAAACACATGACAGGAAGTGCCCCAGCAAACACATCCTTTAACAAATAAGGGCTAGTTGCTTTTTTACTTCAGCCCATGACTTCCCTGGTCACAGGATTTGGTCTAAGTTCCCAGTGCCATATATGGTTTTCATGGTGAAGTGGGCCTAAAGTCCCACAGAGAGATGGTTCTATACATAATCATTTTCTGCCGCCATTGCACAAGCTGTCATATCATGCATGACTCTCTCATTATGAAGTATGGATGAACCACAACCAAATAGGACTCTGACCTTAATTATCCTCAGCAACCTTAGTAATAACTGTTTACTATAAAAAAAAGTTAGACACAGGGAAGGGACACTTCTGGTTGCATTATAGCCTTATTTTTATCATTCCGACAACAGAAGCATGCCATCCCTTCAGCAATATGTCCTTACTATCTAGTGCTGGAGCATGGCCAACAGTTTTGTCAGTATCCTCTATCTTTTAACAGTATGTCCTATAGCAAATCCCTATACAACATATTTTTGAAGGTGACAGACAGACAGACAGCCTTCTGTTTGATCTCTGTAGTCTGGATATCCTGTTGCACAGTTCTTGACTAAGAACTGTCCTAGTTCATTACCCTAAAGCCATCTCCCGGTGTAATCCTACTATAACTCTCCCTTCCTGGTTTAGGTTTTACTCCCTAGTCTTCATTGCTTTTCCACTGTAATAAAAATCTGTCTCATGATGGCTAGAGAGATGGCTCTAAGGTTAGGAGCGCGGGCTGCTCTCCTAGAGGACCTGGGTTTCATTTCTAGCACAGGAGCACGGTGGTTCAAAAATCATCTCTAACTCCAGTTATAGAGGATCCAAGACACTCTTCTGTCCTCAAATACCAAACAAATATGGGGTGTACAGACATACATCTAGGAAAAACATCCATGTACATTAAATAATAACAACAATAGTAATAATAATAATAATGATAATAATAATAATAATAATAATAATAATAATGATAATAATAATAATAATAATAATAATAAAGATCTGTGTCTCATCCTGGCTTCAAACTCACTATATATCTGAGAATGATCTTGAATTTAATGCTCCTGCCTCTACTTCTCAATTACTGACATCACAGGCATGTACCACCAGACCCGCTCTCCCAACTGAGATACATCCCCAACACCCACTCTGTAGTTTCCATTAAATATCCACTATTTAGACATTTTCTGAAGATTAGAAGTTGTAGTTTTAAGAAGCAAACCTAATCACCCAAATTCTTGATACACAAATTCAAAACCCATAGATTGGGAAACGTGGAATTATTGACCCAAAGAGTAGCTGCCACTTGAATACAGGGATGTCTCCAAGTGCTAGGTGAAAGGAAGAGATGAAATCTATTGAGGGCAAAACTTCAGTGGCTTCAGATATTTCCTAATAATGCTGTACAGAATCCAAGGAATATTTTCTCGCTCTTGATCATGGAGCCAAAATTGCAGTTTGGGGCCTCTCCAGACTCCAGGAAGCTTGTGGGGGGATAATGACAGTGCAGAGATTAGAGCACCACGTGAAGGACAAACAGAAGACATCTAGTATTAGTAGCAGCCTTGCACAGTGGGAACTGTGGGTAACGGTATGTCCCAGTGCACACTGCTGACTCTCACAGAGGAGTCCAGGAAAACTGAGATGCCCTGAAGAGATATACTTAGGAGAAGCAATACCTGACAAAGCAGTATGGATCCCTCCCCCACACCAGACAAACCTGGGAGAGTGACCTGCCAGTACAAACAAAACAAAACAAGAAAAAAAAAACAAAAAAAACTAAGTATTGAGATCTATATATTGAGCTGCTGCTTTGGAAAAACTTGAGACAATTTATGCTTTGCAAGAAGTGTCACTCCTGGATTTCAGACTAGATGTAGTTACTATACCTATATAGTAACAAGTCTATAGCGTACCAAGCCTCTAGAGTACCAAGACTCTAGAGTACCAATCCCATGGAAAGAATGTGGCTTCTGCACCTCCATATGGCATCTTATACTGTTGCTATGCTGCTTGATGCACAGAAAGGCTTTCCTTACATTTGCTTGCCATATTAAGTTTTGTAGCATCTAACAGGGAAAGATAATTTGTTCCTATAACCATGCTGTAGGTACCAGACAAATCCTCTGAGTTCCTAGCCTCAACGTAGTGCCAGACTGAGCCGACTGCACTTGATTGGCATGCCAATGTTGAGGAAAAACCCACTGCAGATTCTTGACCACTGTCCAACCTCTTCCAATTGCAAGTCTCATATCTATCTTGTTTCAGGGTACCAAAGCTATTGGACTGTCACCCTGAGACATATAGGAGGATGAGAAGCGTTAGACAATAATATGTAGTTAAATTTCATACCCTGGCAGATATAATGAGGTGTTTGAAAATAGGAAGAAAATAAAGATAGAAACACAGCAGTGTCTCACGCAAAGCAGAAATTCACAGCAGCATTGTGGAGAAGAGGAGGTTTAAATTTGACATGTGAATGTAATCCTAACCTTGCTGTTCAGCTCAGAATACTGACAGTTACCTACGGAGAGAAAGGTTGAAACATTAACCATCATGACTTCCATCCCATGGTACTGCACTTTTCTCTGCACATTGTGATAACAGTGGCCACAACAAGAAAACAGACTTGGGCTACAAAGATGGTTCATGTCTTGCTGCACGACTGTGAGGATGCAGGTTCTGCTCTCTAGCTCACACATAAAGCTGGATATGGTAACAGGCATCTACCATATCCAAGCAAGCATCCAGCTCTGTTAGGGCAAGACTGGAGTGAACACAAAGGAAATCCTCCAAAATTCACAGGCCAGCTAGCCTGGCAAACGCAACAGCCAATAAGAGACCTTGCCTCAAAATGAAAGGCAGGAACCAACACCCACACCATCATGTGTTCCATAGCACTCATGTACCTATGCTCTCACACACATAGAAAGATTTTTAAAAAGAAGCCATGTTTATAACAGTGCAGAATTTTATAAAGGAAAAAAAAATAAAAGGAAGTCCATGGGCATAAAGAAAAGATTGTGGTCCTTTTTCTTTTTACCCCCAACAAACTGTTTGAGATTTTTATTAAAATGCTGGCATACAGTGAGTAAAGCCAGTTACCTGCTGCCTGTGATTATATAGTATGAAGTGAGGTATAGGGTAGAATTTGCTTAGCATGGATACATAGGGCCTCATCTTCCCTAAAATGCTTTTCAGTTGATTAGCTACATTTAAACACCGGCACTATGTTCATGGAAAGAAAGTCTAGAGCAGTCTCTAAAATAAGCAGAATGTCATTTCACATTACACTTTCACTCAGACACTCCAGTGATGCCCTGGAGGTGAAGTGTATCTGGAAATCACATGAATCATATTTTGTAAGACTTACAGAAAATGGATAGTTTGAGATCTGGACACCACTGATGTTAAAACCTGGAATTTTGGGGCTAAACTTTTTCAAGGAAATTAAGAGAGGTACAGGAATGGGAGGAAGTACATTCCTACTGAAGTAGTCCCTCTTAGGCCTCTTGGATAACAGCTCTAGTATTAGAAAAATGGTCTCTGTTTTCCGTATTGTGTGGGTTATGCTGCCAGTGTGACACTACACAATGAAACAGTATACTTTATCTCTTAAACTCCCATGAGGTCGTTAGTACGTGTGTTACTCGACTGCCATTTTTATCCTTTCCACATTTCAATATATCTTTGCTTCCAAACATCAAGAATGGGTCACCCAGAGTTTCTTTCCCTTGTGGATTTACTTAGGGTTTTCTGTTTGTTTCCATTGAGGCATCAGTTGATGTTTTGGGCTCAAAATGGCAGAGTTCCAACCCTTCCCCTGGAGATACTGAATTACTGTGGCTGGAAGAATTCAAATGAACCTGTTTACAGAGATCCCAGGCAATTTTGTTGCCCTACTGAATGATGCGGAGAGGTGAAGGTGCTTATGGTAGGGTTCAGTTAGTTTGTATAAATACAAGAGTAGAACACAGGTGTCTTCATTCACTGCCTGGTTTTTTTTGCCCCACCGTAGGTGGAGTACTGATGACTGACATTTTTCTTCCAGAAAACTGGGAGGAGGTAAGAAAATATGGTGCTTTGTGTCTTCAAACCTTGCTTGGGAGATCTCAGCCTCCTTGCACCAGCTTCTTAAACCATAACAGTTTGCTCAGCTTCTTAATTCTTAACATCTCAGCCTTCCATGCTGGGCTCTTACGTTTGACCATTCATCAGGCGTTTTCTGCTGAGACCTAGAGACTTGGCTCACTTCTCCACCCTGCACAGAGAGCTTCATTTGCGCTGATTACCCAGCATTTCACATAAAAGTCATTAAGAATTCTGTTTCAGTGAATAAAAGAATGTAAATGAGGTAATTATGAGCTCCGCTTACCTTACTAACCCCGTGCATTGTGCAATCATTAATGCTTTCACATGATCTACTCACTGGAGAAACCAGAAAGCTAGAAAGTCATATCTCTAGCAAAGAAAATAGTGTTGAGGTTTATTCTGTGGCAAACTTATTTTTTTTTCAATTTGAGCGGGCTAGGGAGAGAGTGTTTTATTGTAAACTATATATATATATATATATATATATATATATATATATAAAAGGCAGCATGAGAAATGGCTTTGTATCGCTGCTTCTAACCCCTAACACCCCTTTGCATAAATTAACTTCAAGTTGCAAAGGTTTTTTTCTTAACACATTATGCATTTGTAGAGTGGCATTCATCTGAAGAACTAACACTTTAAGATACATCGACATGAGCCTTTCCACCTGCTGGACAAATGCATCTTCCCACACAGCATAAGTTGGCTGTTAAGCTTTAGAGAGCAGAATGAAGCTGGGGCATTTACATTACTATGGGTCAGGAATGATGTGGTACCCAAAACTGACCTTGACCAAGCCTCTCATCTTTCCTCTTCAGATGAGCACATTATCTTTGTCATCAAAGTGCCTCTGCCTTGTCCACCTACCTCCAACATTCATGGAATACTCCTGCATCTGCCAACGTGTCTTGCTTCTCTCTTAACAAAAGTAGGTACCGTATTACCCAGAAGTGTCTAATCATGTATGTTCTGCCCTGGATCAAAGTGAGTTTTGCAGGTAGGAAAGCATGGCCACAGTAATCCCTTCAGTGTAAAGAAGTAGATAAATTGAATACATGAGAGCTTAAAACTAATGGTTTCTGCTTCTGTAAGGAGCTGGCATGGTGACACATGCCTTTACTCTTTTACTCCCAGCACTCAGAGAAGCAGAGACAAGTGGATCTCTGAATCTGAAGCTAGTCAAGTCTACAAAGTGAGTTCCAGAATAGCCAAACTATACAGAGAAACCTTGTCTCGAAAAACAAACGAACAAACAAACAAACAAAAATAAGGTCAGGGTTGATAGAAGCCATCTTTGTGCTGTAAAATGAAGCTTCTTGGAGGAGGTGTGAGAGCTTCACTTATCTGTAGCTGTAAGGATGAATAGAGCTGGGAATTAGGCAAGTTGAAGAGAGCGACATTAGTAGGTTCTCTTCTAAGGTCCCTGACCTCTCCAGCCATATTTAGGTTTACAGTACCAGGCATGAGTTCCCTCTTATTGAATGGAGCTGAAATTCAATTAGACAGCTTTTGGTTACCCTTGAGAAATAAGTCCTGCTACTGCACCCTTGGGGATGTCTTGGGTTTTTTGGGGTTTTTTTGGTCATTACTGTGGTTCATAGGCTTTACAGCTGGGTAGAAATACAGGCTGTTTTCTCCCTTGACAGCTTTCATATACTATGAGATCTCGTCCTCAGAGCAAAAGCTCCGAGGTTAGTTCTAGCTTGGTTTCTCCAAGTCCTGCATCCAAAGTGTGTAGTGTCCATAGCAACAGAGTCTTACTTTCAACTCCTGGGAGGCAACCAAGAGCAAGAGCAATAGATTACATTGTTTGTGGAGTACTTTGAATTCCCCTGGCCAATAATTGGACAGGGAGTTTCCCATACCTGGTACAAAGGTTTTTGTGAGATAGTCTATGGTTCTTGGAGAGCATTATCTTACCAAGTGGTTTAACTTCACTTATCCTGTGTATATATGTATGTATATATATATATGTGTGTGTGTGTGTGTGTATGTATGTGTATGTAACGTATCTATTAAGCCCTCTGATCATATGATGTTATAAATTTTGTTTTACAAGATAAATTGATAAAGCTTTTTAAAACTATAATCAAGACTAGTTCTCCTGGTACAGAAATTGCTAGTTGAAAATAAGATAGCATAAGAAGAGAGACTAGGTAGGAGCTAAGTCTGTAGGCGTAAGAATCCTCTAATCACATTCTCAGCTTGTATTTTCCATTATCATTTTTTTGTGTGTGTGTGTATGTGATAGAAGGGTGAAGCAATATAATCCTTTCTGTATTTTATCTGAGTTTGGTAAATTTTAGTCAGGTCATTAGGATAATTGGTAAAACAAAATGAAATAAAATAAGATCCTAAGGTCAGCTGTGATCTCCAGCAAGGCATGAAAAATAACGATAAGCATTGGTCTCTGCCCTTTTGGAAGGGAAAACTGTGTAGCAGAGCGGGCCTTTGTCTTCATGAGTATTGACAGTAACTACTCAATGTTGGATGAGCTTTTGCAATGGAGTTGGTATGAGAAAACGTGAGAAGATAGAACACCAGTGGTACACTGTAGAGCCAGAAGATAAAGAGGTCGAATCCCAGAACGTTAGGCAATCCCCAAACCCTTCTATATGGGGGCAGAGAGTCTCACAGGTCATATTCCTGTGAAGAGCACTTCCCACTGCAGTCAGTCCAGGCCAGTGGCAGGGGAAGTGGGGTCTGCCGTTGACACCCAGCTGAATCCAAGGTGGAATCATTAATGGAAGGCTTGGGGACTAGCCAAATCCCTAAAGCCTGTTGCTGAAAGAAAAAACACTATGAGAGAAAATGCTTGACCAGATTGATGATGTTGGCTGTTGAGCAGAGGGTAAAAAAATAATGAAACAAAACAAGGACAGAAAAGAGACATCAGTATCTTACTAGAATATTCCAACAGGCTTATTGTAAGGTTTCGTCATACATCTAGTAGACAAGGATGTGAGACTTACCTTAACTGCAGAACTCCTCAATTACCTGCAAGTACTGCTGTGAAGGACAATTGACTCTGAAGAGCCTTTTAAAGGGCAGAGCCAGAGGCACAAGACTGACAAATCATGTGTGCTTAAACTGTGTATACACCAACCATTCCTCTCTTTTTCTTTGCTGAATCTTTGTTTTTTTTTTTCAAGCATTCTGACATTTTCCAGACAGCGTACACTCCACAGGATGCTGAATGTCTTACCACCTCTAACAATGTGGGTCAACCATACTAACTCATGTCACTAAATATGATCAGTTTTAGGAAGCAGATATTTTAGGAGGTAGGTGAGGTTTTACACACACACACACACACACACACACACACACACACACACACACACACACCTATTCTTCTTTAAGAAAGGCACAAAAAGAGAAAATATCTATGGATTTCTGGACATTTAACATTTCTATACTTACCTGGCTTTGACAGCTATAATAGAACCTATCTTATTGTAGAGTGAGAATCAGTCAATCATTAAAGTAATGTGGTAAAGCCAAGACCACAGCGTCTAATACCCAGGAAGTGCTACACCTAGTGTTTTGGTGTATCTGAGGATTCTTGTTTCTCCAAGACACTTCCAAACAATATATGCTCTTGCTGTTGTTCATGATTGCCTCCAAGAAGTTGACAGTTAATTCCTATTGCTGAAGATACCCTATATGATTATCAAATTTAAGTAGTTAGCCGTAATTTTAAAATATACAAACAAACAGCACTAATTGAACTCAGAAAGTTTCTTTTATATACTTACACACACACACACACACACACACACACACACACACACACACATACATATAAATTTTGACTCATCAAGAATGAATTTTTTTCATCTCGGTGTCTGAGCTAAGCTTCATCTTAAAGATTTTCTAGAAAGTTCTATTTAAAATTTTCATATTATTCTTTTGAAATCTCATGTGACATATGACAAGTAATTTGGTTAGAAGGCATGGAATTTTTCTCAAGTGTTTTGCCCAGAATGAGTCCACTCTTTCCAGCTGGGTCTGGATATTCCAGCACTCTCTGTAAAATTGTTGCTAGAGCATTTGGTGCTGAGGATCATCCACTTAGGTTTTATAGCTGCACCTCATTTGCATAAGTAAGGACATTACCATTTACATAGTCTTCCAAAGTAGGAAATGCTGGTGCCCTTTTCAGCAGCACTTCTCTGTTTAATAACCTTGGTCAGCTTCCCACTGCTGACTACATTCTATTCTTCTTATGAAGTTTGTTAAGTGAGCTCTGACCTGTAATTTCAGTCTCTTCTACAGCCATCCGGAAATACTGTGTCACTGTCAAATCGTGTTCTTGCCATATCAGTCTCTGTCTCATCCCATCCTCTCTACCTACAACTCTTGGCCATTTTTCACCACGGTGACAATTTCTAGCTGTCACTCAGGACACTGCTCAAATGTTAGCGCTGTTGAGTGCAATCCTCCCTCCTTTTCCAGTTGTATTAGAGCCTGACTTTAATCTTCACACACATCTTCTGCAGTGCATACCTCATTTATTACAAATTTATCTGTCTGTTCCCCACTAACCTTTGCTCTCTTTAATATCTGTACAGTTATAAATAAATATATTTTCGTACATTTTCATACATCCTGTGACAGCTTTCCGCTAACATAAACTTTGTCCTTACAAAGTTTGGACATTTGATGATAAATTAATAAGTGAATGAGTGAACGAATGAGTGAATGAGTTAATTAATTTACAAATTCATATAGGACACAGTGTGAAATAATAATAAAAAAATAGCTAGCCACACCGAAGCTAAAATGAAAATAAAAAAGGTTGATGATCTGGGAGAAAAAGAAAGTTAAACATTCAAGAATCTCTTGTTATCGTTGTTTCTAAAATCGTGTTTATTGAAGCCTGTTGAGTGCAGGGCCCTTGTGTTTTTCCCTGAAGCCCTGTGTAATAACTTTTAAATTTTATTATGATAAGCTATTAAGTGACAATCTAATGGAAAAGAGATGACAGTGGTTTAAAAAAAAAAGGACTAGTAAGATTGAACTCAGCTGTAAAAAATTCTTCAGAGAGGATCTAGGATCTGAATTAGCTACATAAAGGGCAGCTGGAATTTATATGCAGTCATTACCTAAATAATATTTAAAATAGAAAGACCTCTAATGGCCCTTTGCAAAGTAATCTCCATGATCACAGAAACCATGTCTCCTTCTAGTGACTCTAAGTACTTGTTGGTCAAAGGAGGAGTCCAGTCAGCTCAATGATCTCACTTCCCCCATGAGTCCACCAATGCTGCAGCTCAAAGGAGAGTACATGAAGATCCAGTGATCTAGAGTTACAGTGAAGCCAAGCATAGCTTCATCACTTACCTAATGTTCACCTTCGTCAGCTTTCAATTGCTGTGACAAGATACAAGCAAAAAATTGGCTTAAAGAAGTGAAAGGCTTTTCTTGGAAAAAAAAAAAGAAGTGAAAGGCTAACTAACTTTCATTTCTAGTTCCAGTTGGATCAGGACACGTTAGCATCACGGTTTCTGGGCTCAGCCCACCATTGGGTTTCCTGTTCACTTCAAGCAAGCAGAGAGCAGAAGTATATAATGGAAAGGAGAGATCAAGGGAAGGAAGAGAAGAGAGGAAGAGAAAAGAGGAGGCTGAAGACAAGATGAGCTCTTTAAATTTTTACTCCTAGTGACCTGCTTCTACCCGCTATGTCCAACCTCCTGTATTGTGTGGCATTTTCTAGGGTAGTGCAGAAAAATGTCTAGTCTCCCAGGTAAGGCATTGACAGCACACAAAAGCAACGAGTCCACCCATGTCTGGATTGGTGAACTGATGTGTTTATTGGGGTTACTTACAGGAACATGGGTGATTCAGATGCAGTTGCATCACTGTAAATCCCACCTCGACATGGATGACAATCACAAATGCAATGCCGCAGAGCTCCCGGCACAACTTGTAGGCAACTCCACCAAAGAGTCCCCCTTCCTCCTCTTCCCCCAGCTAGTGTCCACAGGTCATACAACCTCTTCTTTTGAATCTCATAAGCCTCTGAACTTCCGGAACCGTGCACATTAGGGAGCTTCTTGATCATTTCAATTCCACTAGCTTCACAGGTCCTAGGAGTCTCATTCTCCTAGAACATTCTCCTTCTCCCAAGAAGGAATGTTCCAATCTTGAAGAAATGATTCCACAGTACCTATGATCATTTCTACCAACTCACCCCAATGCCTTCGAATAAATCATGAATAAACCCAGAAACTTTCCAGAACTTTCACCTGAGAATGACAACATCAGAGAATGAGCCTTTGCTATCTGGGGCTCTGGAGGAAATAGCAGATCTAAGCCTAACCATTCTCAGCCTCAGCTTTATCACCAACAAAATGAGGGCAGTAATAAAACTAATTGACAAAAGTATGAGTGTCAATACATTGCCTAGAGTACAGTTAACATGTGGCTATGTTGTTGACCAGTACATAGCCACAGTGGCAAGCCATGGCAAGATTCTAACTAGAATCCAGGTCTTCTGAATAACATGGATGAAAAGAAAATGTTTTCTTACCAGAAAAAAAATTGTTTAAGTGGATTGATTTGGATAGAAAACAACAACAACAACAACAACAACAACAGACCTCTTGCTTTGATAACTGTTGGAAGTGAGGGTAGAAAAGCTCACTGAGTACAAAGTGTACCAAGTGCACATGACTGTGGAAACATTTTCACTTCATTTTCAATATACTGCACCCTGGTTCCATCATCCTTTACCAGTATCATCAAAGACATATAGTGCCATATGGCCTTGAACCAAAAATGGAAAAACTTGGCTTGAATGGAAAGTGAAGAAAGATGAGTTAATGAAATCAGTGGGAGTCCTGTAAAGGTTTGATGTACTAGGAAGCTCACACGAGGTGGAAAGAAGACTGAGTGTTACGTAACTGACATGCTGTGTAATGAGCATCTGATATGAACCACGAGAATGATTTCAATTTCGTCAGAAATTCGGAAAGAAAAGTGAATACAAATGAAAATATAGCAGTAAATGCCTTATAAATCAGGGCAGAGATTTATTGTGAAAAAACTGACATTGCATATAATGTAAAACTTTTACTGTACAATTGATGGACAGTTGCTTTGCATAATAAAGGAGAGGGTCAGCACTCTATACTTTCCTGGTTTTTAAGGGAAATGCATTTTAGGACTCATTAAAAGCTAGCCTAGGCTAGCTGGTCATCGGAAAGCTCCCAGAAGCCAAAATGTTGATGATTTGAGCATAAATGAGTCAGAAATACGTGGTTGCAATTTCCTTTCAAATGAATGTGAAAAGTGCTCCTGGCAAAATCCATTTTGCAATTCTGCTGGACCAGAACTTCTAAAATGTACTCTGAGGCACAAATCACCTGGAGCAATGTTAGAGGAGACAGCAAGGTGCTGATAGAGAGAGGGGAAGTTGGAGAAGCTGTTTTACTATAGGTCTTTGATTCAGGTCTCTGACTCACACACCTACTTTGATGGTGACCATTCCTCTCCACCCGGTGAGAGAGTGTATGACAAGGTAGAATTGTTGGGTGCTTTGCAGTTCTGTGGTGGAAACTGCCAATTCTAACAGTGTTATTGTAATAAACGTGAAGTGGGCCTAGTCTTCATTTCAGCCTTCAGATTAATAAAATTTATTATCAGTTCAGTCCATTTTAAATGTCTGTCTTAGAAACTCTAGGAATTATTTGTGGCAGGAGTGCAAGAAACCTTCTTAAAGGTATTATTAGTAATTACTTGACATGGCTATGGGGTTTGAAAAAGGCTCTCTCACACACCCTGAGTGTGACTTGATTTTTTTTTTTTTTTTTGAGAGTGGAAAGTTCCAATCTCAGGAAGCTATGAGACTTTACCTAAGTGGGTTTCACTCTGATCTAGAAACACATGTTTCTCCATTTAGAAGCCTGGAGTACAGAAATCTGCAGGAGACTGAGTGTACACACTAGTGATTTTCAACAGCCACTAAGAGATTAGAATTGTGGTTAAACCTATTCTCCATACAGTATTTAAATGACTTATGTGTGGAAATCTTGTCCCAGAGGGCATCTTAATTTGCTAATAATGGTAAACCACACAGAGGATCAACCCTTTACAAAGACATTGAAAGGATTTTGTGGGATTTGTGCAGATTTGGAAATGGTAAGTATCAACAAACAGATGTCATTCCCGCCTAGTTTTATTAAATGGCAAAATTAATTTTGGAGAGAGGAGTGAGAGTGTCATTTGGATATGTGGAGGGTGGTGGGAGGAGTAGAAATGAGGCGAAGGTTGCAACTGAGCAAGAAGAAAATCTGACAGTCTAAGATTCAATTTATCATCTTAGATCTGCTATTTTGAAGTTGATTTTTCTACAGAAAAACTGGCACATCAATCTGCTCTCACATTAACCATTTTCTATATATCTGGTGGTTGAAATTTAAGGCATATTTGTAGAGAATGGCTTGGATGATATTACAGAGAATATTTAAAGTAGCTTTTGTAAATCCAGTAGTATTAATTACGATAATATTTGATGCCATAAGCCACAGACTCTAGAAATCCAAGATGTCTAATGCTTATAGAAATGTGTTTGACTCAAAGCAGGTATTTTATAATGGATGAGCGGTTTTCCCCTTGGTTGTTATTCACGGCCTCAGGGTTCTCTGAGTTTTGGGTTTTATTGAATTTTGGGTTCAATATCTCTTAAGGCCTCAGGTCCTCTGTTGAATCTTCTCTCTCCAACAGCTAATACCACACACACACACACACACACACACACACACATGAAAGCGTCACACCTTCTTGGTCATCTAAGCCTGTATTCCTTTTCTTTACTTGCATCAGTCCTACCATATCTCAGCCAGTCATACATTCTTACTTATGCAAAATAGTCTGAAAAGCAGGCGTTTCGGATGTGTAGTCATTCAACAATAACTAGAAGGCATGATATTCCTCTCCTATAGTTTACTCTTTCAGTCACCAGATGTGATGCTCAATCTCTGTTTTTTTTTCTTTTTAAAATTTATTTTATTAATTTATTCATATTACATCTCAATTGTTATCCCATCCCTTGTATCCTCTCATTCCTCCCTCCCTGGACTCAATCTCCGTTCTAACAAGTAGGACATAAAATAAAGAAAAGGATAATGGACAGCTTAGTATCCTACTTCATGTATGCTTCTTGAAGATGTCCAGCACCTCAATACCAAGACCATATATGAGTAAGGACTGGCAAAATCTGTCCTTTAAATATCCTCTACTACAAAGGCTGGTAGAGAAAACAACATAATGACAAAAATTACCTTCATAAAAAAAGAATGACTGGGAGAAAGAGAAGTTACTGATGCAAAAAATATGATGAGTTATTGTAGAAAACAAATATTAAAAGTAGAATGTCAATGGCTAAAGAAATGTCTTTGGCATTAAGAATAGCTACTGCTTTTCCAGAGGACTCAATTTTGGATCCTAGCTCTGGGGAATCTGAGTATGTCTAGCCTTCTCGGGCACCTTAACTTACGTACCCCCATGTCCCACAAGTAAAAAAAAATCATCATTTGTTCTCATTTGATGCCAGAGATAAGAGTCACTTTTGAAAGTCACTGAAACAGAAGCACAAAGAGCTCTCCTGACCACAATGAGGAATACTCCACTAGAAAAGAAATCATTGTTTAAATCAATATATAAACACCACACATACATATTCTCTCTCCTCTCCTTCCTCCCTCTCTCCCTCTCTCACACACATATACATAGAAACACAGACACAGAGACTCTGAACTCACTAAAAAGTGAAATAATGTTGTGTGTGTTACTGCATTGTGATTATAGGTTCAATTTTTAAACCAGTTACTTCAGAGTGGTAATATAAAGTCTGGCCAAAAGGAATAGAAAGATTTATATATGGCACACTTTCAAATATGATTTTCTACCCTAGGAGTGACTGTCTTCTAAACTGAGTGCTTTCACTGGGGTGGCTCAGAAGTTTGTTGCTAGTTGAGCGAGTGTGAACCATTTCCATGAGGCAGTTATACCCTGGCTATATCTAATTCTGTGGCTCAGAGCTGGTCCCAAATTTCCAGAAACACAAACATATTCTCATATCATTTCCAACTTCCCCTTAAAAGTCGGCCAGTATTTAATTATTCTGCAAGAGGAGAGTTGCAATGTAGAAAGATCTCAGTCATTTATATTTGGCTTTAGGATATAATAAGTCTTCAGGTTCTCCCCTATCTTATGTGATTTGAAGTAGCTTAATAATAAAATAAATTTGCATGAATATGGTGTTTGTGTGCCAAGCAGAATAGTAGTTGAGTATTAGAATCTTGTAATAAATAACCCGTAAAATATGAAAGCCTTCATGAGATAATCAAGCATATATAAGACAATTCATATTTTCTTTTTAACTAGTATGTTGGGGTGTAATACATACATATATATTTATATGTAATCCGTACACATATTGTGTATATAATTTGGTAAATGGATGCACGTTTTGTGCATACTTGTACCTCCACCATAATCAAGGTTATATTAGCTATTAGGAGCATGCCTGCTCTTCCAGAGGTCTTAGGTTCCATTCATAGCACTCTCATGGCAGCTCAAAACCCCTATGTAACTCCAGTTCAAGGAGTTCAAATAGCCTCCTTTGGCCTCTGCAGTCACCAGGCTCACATATGGTACACAGACATACATTCAGACAAAATATCCATATATATAATATTTTTATTTTAAATTAAAAATTGCCAATCACTGTCAATGTTTGCATCTACTATTTTTAATTTATTTTTCTTAAGTTTTCTTGTGATTGAGAATTCAATGTAAATTTGACCCTTTAGCAATTTTTTGGGCATTAATTTTATCTAAAAGTCTGGTAAATTCAGAAGTAAATCCATCTGGTTCTGAGATTTTCTGTGTTAAGATTTTTTTTGTCTGCTTCAATCTCATTGCTTCTTTCTGTGTAGTGCACTTATGTGAATATAGCTTTGTGCATATATACATATGTGTGTGTGTGTGTGTAGTGACTTTAATATATAGCATTTATGATGGTAGGTTTTGTTTGTCAGCTTGATTGGATAGGGAAGTGCCTGTGATATTAGTGAAGTACACTAATCTTTGTTGTCTTTGAACATCTGCAGAGTGGATTAAGATTCTTTCGTAAAGAGGAAAGGAAGTCGGACTAAATCAGCCACTGGAACTTGATGTGAGATGAATTTACAAAATATTCAGAGGTAGAAACTACTAATAACCTCTATGCTATAAATAGTGCTGAGTGGGTAATTCTGCTGGGAGCTCTGAGGCCCATAATGCTAAGAGGGATGTGGATAGTAAATATGCACGCAGAAATTTGGGTGGAACCAGTAATTTATTAGAGATTGGATTTCAACCCTCTTGCTGGGCAAAGGACTTGGCTATCTCAGTACTAAATGGAATTCAGGGTTTTGTTTGTTTGTTTTTGTTTTGTTTTTCGTTTTTCCATTTATTTCTGGAAAGTGCCATTTGTATTTTAATAGAGATTATATTGAATTTATATGTCACTTTGGGCTTAAGCTAATCTTTATTTGTAGAATAAATTTCACTCTTTTTTGGAAAATTGGTAAATGAAATTTTCTCAACTGAAGGATCATCATCAAAAAATTTTAGATTAACCTCAATAAAAAGTGTCAAAAGTTCTTCTCATCATGAAGTTTTGTTGTTCTTCCTCAAAAAATTAAGAAGTTTTCATATCCCTTTGAATAGAAAACCGAACAGCATTTATCCATTTAAAGTTGACATAGGTGGGTGCTGAGAATTCTAAAGTATTGATGTACATTTCCTAAACCTGTCAGAATGTGTAGACCAAAGAATAAAATCATAATTATAGTTGTATGTCACAGTGTCAACATCACAAGCACACACATGTCTACTTAGCATTGCTTGCATGCTATTGAAGTATAGCACATTGTTCCTAGGGACCATGATGAAGGAAAAATGGGGGGGGGGGGTAAATCTAGCACAAGTGAAAATGATGCAAACAAGGAAAACAAGACTGCTATTACAACTCTACATGTGTTGTAATAAGTAGGAGCAGCAAAAATAGTAAATAAAGCATTCCCATCATTTACTATTATGAACAAGCATTACATAGTGTTCATGACTATCAGCCTGTCAGGCACAGGACTTCACAACATCTGTTGTCAGTAGGTGGTGGAATGTTCAGCCCTACTCTACCCTTCTGGACATGTGGTCCATCTCGACTAAAATCTCTTCATGTGGAGCAAGCCTGTGTTTGAAGGATCTAATTGTGGAAAATTGTGCATAACAAACCTAAGTCAATGTAAAACTGCATCAACATATTTTCTGGGTAGAGAGAATTTGTACTGGCTCGTTGTTATAAGAAATAGGTTCTGTCTTTCAAGCACTGAGTCCTCAGCCAGTGAAATTAAGCCAGAATAGCCGAAGGCATTTACTTTAGAGACACATGGGGGTTGAATGTGCTGAATATGTAGGGTGATTAGTGTTGATTATTTTCACCAAGATGGATAGCTTGTAATGTGGATTTCTGCTGTTACTTGGGGAGACACGCAGGTTGTCTTCTCCACTTGTACTCCAGGATAATTGACTTTGAATTCCTCATTCCTAATCTGAGTGGGAAGGCAAACATACAGCGGGACTGCTTCACACTGCCTATCACCACCCAGTGGGTATGTTTTTATTTTTGGAGTTCTACATACTGAATGGGGGACTGGCGTGTGTCTATTAGTCAACGTGTTAACAAATTGGTCACTGCATACTTCAGCTTTATAGTGGGAAGTCTATCTCTTACTGAACAATCAGTATTAGAAAATCTGTCCAGGAGTAAAGATTCCCAATCTTTCTTTTTTTGTCATGTTTTTAACTACAGTCATCTTAACCATTAATTCAAGAACAACAAAAGCTGAAAATGTTGAAAGGTGAAAACAAGAAAAAAAAATCTAACCAATTGAGAGAGTACATAAATGCAAACCAAATGTATTATTCACAAGCTCTGCAGGTTGCCTTTTTAAAAATTCTTTGAAAAAAAAAAGAAAATATAAGTTTCTAAGGAATGAAAGTTGTTAAACACTGGGGCAGCTCACAGAGGCACCTGCAGCATCTCTTTAGGAGGCCATTGTGCTTGAGCAAAATCCCATTGCCCTTACTAAATTGCACCATGCAGCTAAAGGATAAAATGGTGGCCCATTTTCTGGTAAACTTTTACAGCATCTTGGCCATTCCATATAAGTTGTATTCATTGTGTCTGTGTGCAAACACACAGGCACACACTGTGCTACTAAAGTTCATTGTCAGGACCTACATCTGGGGTTACAACAGGGCTGTCTGTGAATTCTGTTCAGGAGTAGGAAATGGAATTGCAAGAGCATGTACCACTGAAATGCAGGGCATATTACAGGAACACTATTCAGTTCACGGTGTAGGCAGAGGCTAGAAACCAAGCAGGGCCAGAGGAGGAGGAGCACCAGAGAGCGAGGTACAGGAGTGGTGATGACCACGAATGAATCTTTAGCTGATGGCACACAAATGCAGAGCCTTAGAAAATTCAGAGTCTCCTGAAAGGCTGTCGAATTCTTTTTGATTACCACGCTGCAAGGCTTGGAAGCTATTCCTTTAGGAACTATGTTTTCAAAGTACTTGTATTGTTGATGAATGTGGAAAGGAGACAGACAAAAAATGTCAAAGATCCAGCTGGAATGGTGAAGAGTTGTAGCAATGAATGGGAAACAAGAAATAGCCGAAAATAAGTGCATCAGAGGAAGAAAACCATATAACTTCAGAAAATATGTGAAAAGACAAATGGGAAATAGAAAACATCATTGGGAATCCCATAGCTGGCGCTACCTTGACATGGCCTCAAACAATAATGAGTCCTGGGGGACAGTGCTGAGGCGTACAGATTTTTCCAGGTAAGAAGCAAAGAGAAAGTAAAGTTGGAAACTAACTTTGCAGTTCATGAATCCCTGACATACATTCTTTCATTAGTAATAGCCAACTCTTATGCCACAGAGATGAACCATTTCTCTTTAATTCAGCAGATGAGGACATATCTCATTTTCAAATAATTTACCCAAGGTCATATAGTTGGTAAGTGCTAGAACCAAGATCCAAGCCCCCATCTTCAGATAATATTTTTTACTCTTTCTTAACATAGGGATGTAAACAAGTGTAGTAGAAATACATTTTAAAATTAAATTCAGAAAGGGGAGGATTTGGCTGGAGTCCCTGCAATGGTGCCAACAGATGCTGCTAAACTCAAAGTGTGGTTCATTAAGATTTTTTAATTTGTCCAATTATAAAATGAATAAATATAATTATAGCATAAATGAAGGAAATTCATGCCTGAGTAATAAAAGCTTTGGATGGGGTTTTAAGCCCGAAAACACATTGAATTCCAAGCTTCCAAAATGGGACATTGTCTCTCTGAGCAGAATATAAATATTTTGTTTTTAAAGTTTATTATTTTATCATTGTTATTGATAGTAGTACTATTAGTAATAATACTTGGGGTGTGTGTGTGTGAGTGTGTGTGTGTGTGTGTGATTCATGCATTAAGGCACACATGTCTGGAGGACAGCTTTTGAGAGTTGTTTTTCTTGCATCAGTTTTACAATGTCAAGCAAAGATGACCGGAAAATGCTTCTAGCTACTGAGTCATTTTGCCTGTGCACAATATGAGACAGATGCACAATATAATAACCTAGAAGAGGGGCCAGACTCCAGCACCTAGACTACAGCCTAACCACACTTTCATAGTAGAGAGGTCCACCCACCTGGCAGGCAGGTCCAACCAAGAGAATTCATTAAAAAAGAATCCTGAAAGTGTGGGTGCATAGATGCTGATGTGTGAGGTATCTATAACACTTGGGGGTGGGAAGGAAAGAAAATAAAACAAACAAACAAAACACCAATCCTCTTCCTGAAGGGCTGCAATAGTAAGAAGCACATGGGAATTCTCTTCAAGTATGTTATGAGCCCATAGTAAGAACATATTACCTTGTAAAAATTTGTAACAGTCCAATCATTAGTCTTTACTATAAAATATCTAAGAATATATTTGTAGGCTAAAGGTCATTGTATAATTCAAATGCTGAGTTCTGTACTCCTCATATCTGGTTCCAATCCTTGTTCTGAGAATCTGTTTCACTGTTGTGTAAACGCTGGTAGCCAATTGTCCTCTGGTATACCAATAAAGCAGCTTACAGCCAGTTCCTGAGTATGGGAAGAGAATAGGGCTGGACTTCCTGGCAGCCAGGCAAGGAGGAGTTAGAAGAGAAAGGAGGGGGATTCAACCATGGAAGAGGTTCAAGAGATATCAGAAGAAGGAGCTGGAGCAGAAAACCTACAAAGTACAAGTATCTCTGGGATGTACACTGAGAGGAAAGGAGATTTACTTAGAGGAAAAAATAGAGTAATAACTGCTCAGTTATTGTGTTATAAAACTTATTATTAAACAAATTTCAAAGAGTCCCAATTATTCCTGTGATAGCTGGTTAAGAGAGAAACTGACAAACAGTTTCATAAAAATAACTGTAACATATATTTGAACATTTGCATGTTACTGGACACATTAACTATGTTTGAATCCCAAAGACCAGTATTAATATAATATCTATAAAGGTATTACATATATAAATGTATTCCAACTACACTTGTGTGTAAGACAATCTATTTTCAGGCATCTTAGACATTTTAATAGACTACTATCATGTTTTATTTATTAATTCATATGTTTTTTGTAGACCTCATTAAGAATCTTTTTCGTCTTTGATACACCACTTAATGAATACAATTATCTAATTCTTGGGGACAAAAACTGTTTACATGATTAAATACACGGTTCATATAAATAAGTAGATTCTATCAAAAGTGTGTTGCTATCAGCAGTAGAAGTGTCTTTAATCTTGATAAACAATTTCATGCACAGTATTATGCTTAAGAAAGGCTCAGAATTTTTTGTAAAATTCTCAGATTTAGCTTGTAAAAAAATAGGTAAATGAATGTTCAGTAAACAAAGGATAATAGCCTTGGTAGAATAATAAATGCATTTTGATGTATTCAAAAAAGTCATGCTAGTTAACTAGATATAGGTGCTATGGACCCATTTGCATCTGAAACTCCAGGAAACATTCTGGATTGTTGTGCAGAAAGTATCAACAATTATGCATTCTTAGTAATTGCTATTTGATGGCACATTTGTGTTATAATGCCAAAGTTCATCATACACATTCTCTCTCACATATATACACACACACAAAATTTTTAATTTTTATATGTAATATATATATATAACTATTATCTTAATTTTCTATGACTGCCTTTATATAATTATTTATTTCTGAATATCTCATACATGTATTTTGATTATATCCCACTACCCTCTTTAACTCCCCATATTATCCCCCAACATATTCCCCTCCAAACTTCGTGTTTTCTCCTTCTCATCTTTCATTTTTAAAATTTTAAAATAACCCATTGAGTTTAACTAGAACTTCTTGCAAATACATGAATCTGGAGCCATCCACTGGAGTATGAGGAACCTATCAGCAGCCACAACACCAACAAAAAATTAATCTCTCTTCTTCAACATCCATCAACTTTCAATACCCTTTTCATTTAGGGACGAGACCTTTCCACATTCATGCTGGACTTAGATTAACTAGCTCTCATTAACAGAACCAGAGATGCCTGCAGTTCTGTGGCTATGTCATGCTCTGAAGACATAATCCCACTGTATTTTTTTTTTTACATCCTCTGGCTATAACTATTATTCCCTCTTTCATGATGCTTCCTGAACCTCTGAGTGAGGATGGATTGATACAGATGCCAATTTATGGTTGAGTACTCACACTTTCTTATTCTCAGTTACAAGTTTCTACAATCACTGCTTCCAACTGTAAAAATGTGTTTCTCTGACAAATGTTGAGAGCACCATAGATTTATGAGCAGAAGTGTAAATATTTAGAAAGCACTTTGACAGCATGACCAGTTTGAAAAATAAAAAGTCACTTCTTGCTGTCCTGGGGTTTATGACTTTACCACCCATGGGTTTTTGAGCAAGTTTACAATACCAGGCATGAATTCTCTCCTGTGGAGGAAAGTTCAAATTCAATCGTAAGCAGCTTGGTTATACAATAACTACCATGGCACTATTGCACCAGTGGGCACATCTTATCTGTCTAGTAGGTATAGTAGCATCAGAGTCTATGGACAGATAAGAACATTGATGTGGTCTATTCTAGTGCTCTAGTCTTTCCTGGTACTTTGAAAGCTAGCCATCAGGGAGGGAGAAAGTTTCCCAATAACTTCCAAATTGATTTCTGTAGACCCAGAGTTAAAGTGTGTGGTATCTTCATCAATAGGTTCTTATTATTTAGTTACGGTGGACAATAAAGTGTTGTTTTGAGGATCTCTGTACATAGATTTTTTTCCACTTAATAAGCTATTCCTTCTGGAAATACCATTACAACTCCATTTAGTTATAGTAATTTTACATTAGCTCCCAAACTTGTGGGATCCCATAAGGCTTTTTGAATACATTCTTAGTTTTGGTTAATCTTTCTTTCCCCTTATCTCCTCCCCATTCCCTGTACTTAGCACCCCGTCATATAATAAGTGTTCTACTATACCCTCTGATTATATGGCATATACTTTTCTGGACCTGGATTATCTCACTTAATTTTTTTTCCTCTTGCCTGAAAATTCATCCTTTCATTTTTCCTTCCAACTGAATGTAATGCATAATGAATATGAACCATGCTTTTCTTGTTCATTTACCATTTTATGGAAGCCATGATGCTTAGCTTAATTGCTAAGTTTATCAAATCACCTAGATGGAGAGTCTCAGTGAGAAATTGTCTAGATCTGGTTAGCCTGTGGGCATGCTTGCCATGGAGTCCATGTTAATGAAGTGAGAAGACATAGCTCATTTCGGATAGTACCATGTCTTAGGCAAAGGATCCTGGGATGTGTATGTGTTGGAGAAGCCCAAGAACCAGTAAGCATGCATGCATTCACTTCTCTCTGTTGTTCTCTCTGTTGTGCATATGGTGTGATTAGCTGTTCTAAGTTCCTGCCACTTTGACTTCCCTGCTATGATGGGCTGTAACACAGAACTCTGAGCTAATATAAGTCCTTTCTCCTCTAAGTTGCTTATTGTCAGGATATTTTATCATTGCAACATAAGTGAAACTACAATGATACCTGGGTTGGTTCCATTGCCATATTACTGTGAATGAGACAGCAATGAACACGGATATGCAAGAATTCCTGTAGTAGTTTATAAAGCCCTTCGCATAGATATAAAGTGTGGCATATCAATTTTGTTCCTTCTCAAGTCTCTGATGGTGTTGAAGGGAAGAGAGTTTGGGTTCTACAATTAAGCTGAGTCATTTAGTGGTTAAGATGTTTTCAGGTCCAGATATATATTTCAAGTTGACAATGATAGATATTGATTTACATTCAGAATTTTAGATGTACCAAGATAAGAAACATGTTTTCCTCAAGAATGCCAAATATAAATAGCCAAAACACTAAGAATGTAACATTTATATAATTCCTGATTATGTCATGGTTCTTTTTGCTATAGGTGGTTCATTATCTATCTATCTATCTATATATTAACATAAATGAATATGCAAAAATAAAAAATATTTTTAAAAAGAGTGGTATATCTGGGCCATGAGATAGTTCTATTCCTAATATTTGAAGAAGCCCCAAGCCTGATTTTCAAACTGGATGAGGTAATTTCTATTCTCACCAACATTCTGTAAGCATTGCTGTGCTCCTACATTCACACCATCACTTGTCTCATGTTTATTTGTATTCCTGATGATGGTCTGATTTGTATTCTTACTGTGCTGAGATGAAATCATACGGTACTGTTAACTCTTCTTTCTCTGATGACTAAGCATGTTGGCCATCATTTTGTTTCTTTTCATTTATCTTACTTAGCTTCATGTTGTTGGTCTTTTTTTCTTTCTTTCTTTCTTTTTTTCCCTGTGCTACCAGAATTCAGTCCAGAAAGTCCTTACCTACACTGCAAGTTAAAATATACCCCTTAAAATTAGCACTTACAGTTTCAGAATGTTACATATCATCTTGAAGATATTTGATATGTTTAGGATTGAGTTTGTGTACAGTGAGAGCTTTTTCTACATATTAAAATTCAGATTTCACAGCACCACTTATTGAAGATGACATAGTGTGTATTTTTGGCTCTTTGTCAAAACATCTGTACCTGCAGGTGTGTGGACTCATACTTTGGGACTCTATGATCCCATTGATCTAAGAGTCTTTTTTGTCAGTATCATGTCAATTTTATTACCATAACTCTTTAGCATTAGAAATAACATTTGGTAATAACTCCCCCAGTATTCAGTTTTTTCAGTATACCTTTATGTATGCGTGGCCTTTTGTGCTTACATAGGAATTTGGAGATTTTTTCCAAAGTTTGTGAGGAATAGCCCTAGAATTTTGGATAGAATTGAATGTAAAGATTGATTTTTCCCTATGATAGCCATTTCACATGCATAATTTGGATCCATGAGCATGGGAGGTCTTTCTACCCAACTTTTAAAAATTGTTTTCTCAGTAAATATTTTTCAGAACTCATAATTACAGCATCACCCCTCCTGCACTGACATGTAAGTACAATGCAAGATAATGACAATATCAATGGACATTCCAGTGTGAGTGGAAGAAATTTCACAAAGTCATACCCCAGATGAAGAACTAATAATAGGTAATGGATTCTGAGAGAGGAGAATGAGGTTTTTTCAGGAACTATTCCCCTAATAGGTTATCAAGTAAGATGTCATCCTTAAAACATGTGCATGATCGGACACATTAAATGAACTTGGTAGATATTATGTGTGTGTGTGTGTGTGTGTGTGTGTGTGTGTGTATACAAATATATATATATATATAAACATATTGATATGTAGCAATAATTAAAGAATAGTTCATGAATTTGATATGGGATGGGAGAAGGAGATGAGGTAAAGAGGGATTGAGAAATGAAAATGATGTAAATACTGTAATAAATAAAATATTTATATGAATAAAAATATTTAAAAACAAAATTTTCATTGTTAGAGGTCTTTTTTTTAATTGGTTATAATTATTATCAGGCATTATATCTGGTCTATTGTGAATAAGATAAATCTTTGGTTTCTTTTTCAGTGTATTTATCATTGGTATATAGGAAAAGTATTGATCTTCGTGTGTTAAATTTGAGCACTATAATTCGAAGATAGCTGCACTGAACACACACTGTATCTGATCTACAGGAAGGAAACTATGAACCCTGAACTCTGGGCCGTGAAGCACCAGAGATCCTGGCCTTGGGACATATCAGGGAAATGTCTTCAGACCTCCTCTACCTGCCCTGCTCCAGTCCACAGAAAGTCTCAGTGCCACACAGGAACCCAGAAAGCTGTGGACACCTTATACAGCCATAGCTGTGAGCTTTGAATAGGACCGAGCAGGAACCCAGCTACCAGCCCCAGTGGACTCTCCCTGAACAATTGGGCAAAACTGACACTGCCTAGCCAGGCTCCACAGCCTAGCAGGGCCTCTCATGCTCTCAGCAGTGGCTGGGCAGCACTGAGGGCATAGGGAAGAAATCTAGCAAACCAAGAACAATTAGAAGCCACTAGCTGCTCTCTCCCTGATGGGCAGAACCTAGATATCTAAAATTACTAGAAGCCACCAGGGCTTCAAGCAATTTAGGGTGATCAGAGCCTAGGATCTAAAGCCCCAAGGCCCAAGGGCAGGGTACTCAAAGCCAAGCCAAAGACAGGATAACTGGCTCTACATACACTACCTCTAACTGTTTCTGGGGCTGCAGAGCACTAGCACCTACCTCTGCTGACCCAGTGACAAGCCCAGGGTGTGGAACAAAGTCTCATGGAGCTGAAACAAGGTCACCTCCCTGTCCCAGACAAGAGTTCCCTGATCCCTACAGGCAAGGACCCTCAACCTATATTCACTCACCAATAATCCACTCTCAATGACCAGTGAAAGACATCAGAAGCTAATTCTGAACGTCAGAGAAAGCAAGATGACTAAAGACCAGCATAAAAACACAAAGAACAAAAACCAAAACAACATGGCATCTCCAGATCTCAGCTATCTCAATGAAAGCAATCTAGAGAACTCAGACACAATTGAAATACAAGAATATGACCTCAAATCCTTAGTATCGAAGATGATAATGGAGGAAATGAATAAAATCCATAAACAAATGCAGGAAGATACAGCTAAACAGGTTGAAGACATAAAAGAGGCCTATAGAGAATCACTGGAAGAAATTCAGTAAAATACAAAGTATCAGATGAAGGAAATCAATAAAACAGTTCAAGATCTGAAGATGAAAATGGAAACAATGATAAAGGCACAGACAGAAGAAAAACAGGAACAAGAGAGGTTAGAGAAGAAAGCAAGCAACACAGAGGTAAGCTTCTCTAACAGAATCCAAGATATGGAGGAATGAATCTCAAGACTAGAAGATACAACCATAGAACTTGAAGCAACCATCAAAGAAAATGCTAAATCTGAAAAATTCCTGACCTAAAACATCCAAGAAATCAAGGACACCATGAAAATACAAAACCAAAGCATTGAAGAAAGTGAAGACACCTGGTTCCAAGGCCCAGAAAATTTTGTCAACAAAATCATAGAAGAAAATTTTCCCATTTTAAAGAAGGATATGCATATAAACATACAAGCGACCTACAGAATACCAAATAGAATAGACCAGAAAAGAAAATCTTCCCACCATATAGTAATCAAAGCAAAAAATATACAGAACAAAGAAAAAATTAACAAAAGTGGCAAGGGAAAAGGGCAAAGTAACATATAATGGCAAACCTATCATAATTATACTCAAATTCTCAGCAGAGACCATAAAAGCCAGAAAGGCCTGGACAGAGGTCCTGCAAAACCTACGAGACCACAGATGCCAAACTAGATTATTACATCCAGCGAAACTATCAATAACCATTGATGGAAAAAACAAGGTATTCCATGACAACAACAAATTCAAACAGTACCTATCCACAAATCTGGCCTTACAGAAGCTATTAGAAAAAAGCCTCCAACCAAAGTGACAAGCTACAACCAAAATTACACAGGAAATAGATAACCACACCATCACAAAAACATAACCAGAGAAGCGCTATGGCAACCAACATCAAAAACAAGGGTCTTAACATTCACTGGTCACTAATATCTCTCAACATCAGAAGTCTCAATTCTCCTATAAAATGACACAGACTAAATGAATGGATGCATAAACAAGACCCAATATTCCTCTGCATTCAAGAAACACATCTCAGCCACAAGGTTGTGTTTACCTTAGGGTAAAAGGCTGGAAAAGATATTCCAAGCAAATGGACACAAGAATCAAGCTGGTGTAGCCATTTTAATATCTAATAAAATAGACATTCAACCAAAATTAATCAAAAGAGAAGAGAAACGATATTTCATAATCATCAAAGGTAAAGGCAACCAAGACGACATCACAATTCTGAACATCTATGCTACCAATAAAAGGGCACCCACATTTGTAAAAGATCTATTAACAAAGCTTAAACCACACATCAATCCCCACACATTAATAATGGGAGACTTCAACACTCCACTTTTACCAAAGAATAGGTCATTGAGACAGAAACTATACCAAGAAATAATTACACTAACCAACATCATGAATCAAGTGGATCTAACACATATTTACAGAAATTTTCTCCCAAACACAAAGGATTATACCTTGTTTTTAGCACCCCATGGAACCTTCCCAAAACTGATCATATAGTTGGTCATAAAGCAAGGCTCAAAAGATACAAGAAGATTGAAATAATACCTTGTATCCTATCAGATTACCATGGTCTAAAGCTGGACTTCAACAACAAAAGAATTAACAAAAATTGTACACACACATGGAAACTAAACAACTCCCTGCTTAATGACAACTTGGTCAGGGAAGAAATAAAGAAATAAATTAAGGACTTCCTGAAATTCAATTAAAATGAAGGAACAACATATCCAAATTTGTAGGACACGTTGAAAGCTGTGCTAAGAGGAAAATTCATAGAACTAAGTACCTTTATAAAGAAATTGTAAACATCCCATATACACAACTTAAGGACACATCTGGAAGCCCTAGGCTAAAAAGAAGCATAAACATCAAAGAGGATTAGATGTCTGGAAATAATCAAACTCAGGGCTGAAATCAATAAATTAAAAACAAGGAAAACCATTCAAAGAATCAACAAAACCAGAAGGTAGTTCTTTAAGAAAATAAACAAGATAGACAAACCATTAGCCAAACTAACTAAAAAGCAGGAAGACACCGTCCAAATTAACAAAGTCAGAAATGAAAAGGGATACACAACAACAGACACTGAAGAAATACAAAGAATAATAAAATCCTACTTTAAAGGCATATATGCCACAAATTTGAAAATGTAAGGGAAATGAACATTTTCTTGATCAATTCCATTTGCTAAAGTTGAATCAAGATCAGATAAACAAATTAAATAATCCTATTTTTCCTAAAGAAATAGAACCCCTCCAAAAGCCTAAGGTCAGATGGTTTCATTGCAGAACCCTACTAGATCTTCAAAGAACAGCCAATACTATTAAAGCTAGTCCAAAAGATACAAATGGATGGAATATTATCACACTTACTTATGAAGCCACTGTCACTTTGATACTTACACCCCCAAAGACCCAACAAAGAAAGATAATTTCAGACCAATTTCTTTTATGAACATTGATGCAAAATTACTCAATAAAATACTTCCAAACCAAATACAAGAACACATCAAGGTTATCATTCACCATGACCAAGTAAGTTTCATTCTAAGCATGCAGGGATGGCTTAGTATACAGAAATCCATCAATGTAATCCATCATATAAGCAAACTGAAAGAAAGAAACCCAAATGATCATGCCATTAGATGCAGAAAAAGCATTTGACAAAATATAACACCCATTCATGTTTAAAGTCTTGGAGAAATCAGGGAAACAAGACACATACTTAACATGATAAAGGCTATATACAGCAAGCAAATAGCCAACATCAAATTAAATGGAGAGATACTCAAGGAAATTCCTCTAACATCGGGGACACGGCAAGGCTGCCCACTCTCTCTATATCTCTTCAATATAGTTCTTAAAGTTCTAGCCAGAGCAATAAGACAACAAAGGAGAACAAGGGGATCCAAATGGGAAAAGAGGAAGTCAAATTATCCCTATTCTCAGATGATATGATAGTATACATAAGTGATCCCCAAAATTCCACCAGAGAGCCTCAAAGCTGATAAACACCTTCAGCAAAATAGCAGGGTACAACATTAACTTTAAAAAGTCAGTAGCCTTCCTATACACATATGACAATAGTGCAGAGAAAGAAATTAGGGGAACTACATCCTTCACGATAGCCACAAGTAATATAAAATACCTAGGAGTAACTCTAACCAAGCAAGTGAAAGACTTGTTTGAAAAAAACTTCAAAACTCTGAAGAAGGAGCTTGAAGATGACGTCAGAAGATGGAAAGATCACCCTTGTTTATGATTCGGGAGAATTTACATAGTAAAAATGGCTATCTTACCACAAGCAATTTACATATTAAATGCAATCCCTATCAAAATACCTACCCAATTTTTTAAAGACACTGAAAGATCAATCCTCAACTTCATATAGAAAAACAAAAAATCCAGAATAGATAAAACATTCCTGTACAATAAAAGATCCTTCAGAGGAATCTCCATCCTTGATCTAAAGCTGTACTATAGAGCAAAAGTAATTAAAACAGCATGGTACTAGCTCAATAATAGGCTGCTTGATCAATGGAATCAAATCAAAGACCCAGAAATTAATCCACAAACATATGGTCAGTTGATTTTTGGCAAAGAAGCAAAATCTATTCAATGGAAAAAAGATAGCATCTTCAACAAATGGTGCTGGTCTTACTGGATGTCTACATGTAGAAAAATGCAAGTAGAGTCATATTTATCACCATGCACAAAACTCAAGTCAACTGGATTAAAGACCTCAACATAAAACCAGAGACACTAAATCAGATAGAAGAAAAAGTGGGAAAGAGCCTGGAACTCATTGGCATAGGGACAACTTCCTGAACAGAGCACCAATAGCCCAGGCCTTAAGGTCAACAATTAATAAATGGGACCTCATGAGGCTGAGAAGCTTGTGTACGGCAGGAGACACTGTCAATAGAACAAAGAGAAAGCCTACAGACTGGGAAAATATCTTCACCAACCCTATATCTGACAAAAGTCTAAAATCCAAAATATATAAAGAACTCAAGAACTTCAACACTACCAAACCAAATAACCCAATTGAGAAATGGGGCTGAGAACTAAACAGAATTCTCAACACAGGATTATCAAATAGCTGAGAAATACTTAAAGAAATATTCAATGTCCTTAGTCATCAGAGAAATGCAAATCAAATGACTCTGAGATTCCATCTTACACCCATCAGAATGGCTAAGATCAACAACTCAAGTGACAGCACATGCTGTCGAAGATGTGGAGAAAAGAGAATACTCCTTCATTGCTGGTGGGAGTGCAAACTTGTACAACTACTTTGGAGATCAATCTGGCACTTTCTCAGAAAACTGGGAATAGGGCTACCCCAGACCCAGCTATTCCACTCCTTGGATATACCCAGAAAATGCTCCACCATAAAAAAAAGGACATATGCTCAATCATTTTCATAGCAGCCTTATTTGTAATAGCCAGAACCCAGAAAAAACCTAGATGTCCCTCAGTCAAAGAATAGATAAAGAAACTGTGGTACATTAACACTATGGAATACTACTTACCTATTAAAACAAGGAAAGCCTGAAATTTGAAGACAAATGGATGAAACTAGAAATGATTATCCTAGTGAGTTAACCCAGACCCAAAAAGACACACATGGTATATACTTACTTATAATTGGACACCAGCCCAAAAGGGATGTCCCTATGAACGTCTTCCCTTACCAAGAGATTGGGATAGAGGCAAGGACTTCCTATTGGGACTTTAGGTGAGAGAAGTATGGGAGAATGGGGAAATAGAAGGACTTAGAGAGTCCTAGAAACCTACAAGAAGAACATCATGATGGGCAGATCTCAACCCAGGGGTGTCTGCTCAAACTACTGCACCAACCAAGGACAATACATACCGTAAACATTGAAACCCTACTCAGATCTAGCCAATGGACAAGACATTCTCCACAGTTGTGTGGAATGCCGGAACTGACTCTGATATGAACTCTGGTGTACCTATTTCACCTCTTCCCCTTGATGGGGAGGCCTGGTGGCACTCAGAGAAAGGATAAACAGGCTACCAAGATGAGACTTGATAGGCTGTGATCATATGGTGAGGGAGGAGATCCCCTTCTGCCATAGACCTAGGGGATGTAAAAAGGCTGAAAGAGGAAGGAAGGAATGGGAAGATACAAGTAATGGGATAACAATTGAGATATAATCTGAATAAATTAATAAAAATATTTGTGAACTCTCATTTGCTAAATGCATTAATCAATGTCAAGAGTTTTTGCATGTCAGAAATTCAGGGGCTATCATGTACTGAATCATTTCATCTGAAAGTAGGGATACTTTGATACCTACTTCTATTCATATCCCTAGTTTTTTCTTATTACTTTAGCTAAAATATCAATGACAATATTAAACAAAATACAGGGTGGCCACCTTTTCTTTATTGTTGATATTTGTGGAAATGATATTTTAAACACTTAGCATAATATTGGCAGCAGGTTCATTGCATGTAGCATTTCATATGTTAAGGTCTGATCCTTCTACCTGTAATCTCTCCATGACTTTTATTGTGAGTTGATGTTGGATTTTGACAAAGGTCATTTCTATAGATACCAAGAAGATCATGTGATTTTTATATTTTAGTCTATTAATGTGATGGATTATCTTCATTAATTTAAGTATGTTGAACCATAATCACTTCTCTAGAAGAGTCAAGGTGGTAATAATAAGTGATTTTTTACATTTTATTGAATTTTTTTCAGCAATATTCATTGTGGAGATTGATTATTTTTATGTTGTATCTATTTTTTTCTGTTTGGGTATAAGGGCAATACTTAATTTATAAAACCAGTGTGGAAACTTTCCTCCCTTTTGCATTTATGAAATAATTCAAGAAATATTGGTTTTAGTTCTTATTTAAATGTTTTGATATAATTCATCAGCAAATCCATTTGGTCCAGAGTTTTCTTTTAGTTGGCAGAACTTTTGTTGATGTTTCAATCTTATTGATGGCTATAAATCTGAGTGTGTGTGTGTGTGTGTGTGTGTGTGTGTGTGTGTGTGTGTGTGTGTGTGTCTTATCATTTTAACTATAACATGTCATGGGAGGTTTTCCCCCTGCAATCTTTTCTACATGGCATTCTCTGCATCTCTGACCTGGATGAACATCGATTAAGATTGGGGAAATTTCCTCTATGAATTCTTTGAAAATATCGTCTATGTCTTTGGTAAGGGTGCTTCCTCCCCCTCCTCCTCCTCCTCCTCCGCTTCCTCCTCCTCTTCCTCCTGCTCTTCCTTTTGCTCCTCATGTTTTGCCCATAACACAGTGGTCTTTTCATAGTACCAGAGCTCTCCCATCTTCAGTTGATTTTTAAACTATTATTCACTTTTACTGAATGACCCAATTATTCCACTTTGCTTTTAAGCTTTGACAGTGTTTCTCACATGCTCTCTTCTATCACTGAAACTTTTCATCGATCTTTTTATTTAGCACATTGAGGTTTGTATTTCCAGCATCATTTTAGTTTGCTATTCTTCAGCAGGTAGCTGTTTATTAAAGTGTATTTTCGTATTTTGAATTGGCTTTCTTATTTCAGTCAGCTTTTTTGTATGATTGGAGTATGTTAATGTCTTCTTTGAGCTGTTTGACCATAATTTTAACCATTATTTGAGTACCATGGAAATAGAAGTTTTTCAGTCTTTCTCATGAAGGCTATTACCATGGAATTAGTAACTTTTGGAGGCCACAAGCTGTCTTGGTTTTTTGCATTGCTTTTATTTCTGTTCTGAGACTCTGAAATATTTTGTTGGTTGAGTATTTTTCTTTCACTTGTGATTTCTTTTCCTTCAACTTCAAATCAGCATCTTCTTTTAGTAGAATGACTTTTCAACTCTCAGAAGAGGACTGGGTCACAGTCTGGTTGTGGTTTTCTCTTCCTCTGTGGATCAAGCTCTAATACTAATTTTCTTCTGAGAGCTCACTACTGTCTGCAGAAGCTATCACTATCCAAGGGTCTGCTTGAGTGGTTCCTGACTCTATCACTGTCAAGTATGGTTCTCCAAATCTAAATGTCCTGCTGTAGGTCAGCTCAGGCCCTAATTCGTCTCCAGATTCTCATGCCATTTGTGAGACTTACCATTCCTGGGTGTTTTACCCTTGGTCAGCTCTGATCCCAGGCCAGATTCCAAATCTTCTGCTGAATGTTGTAGTACTTGCACACCTGGATATTTTACCCTATATAGGTCAGCTCCAAACTCCTCTTTGATTTCACAACTTTTGGCTTCCTGTTATGGTACACCCCATACTAGGCTAGTGTCAACTGTATCTCTCTGTGTCCCTAGCTGCTTCTACATATTATTTGTTCTATAAACCTGAGCATCTTACCCTTAGTCCTAATTTACTATTATTTAATGTAAATATTTTATATTTAAGTTTAAAAACACCCACATATATATATATATATATATATATATATATATATATATATTATACATAATAAGCATGTCTCCAAGACCTAATGTTCCTCTGTCTTTTTACCTGTCATGCATTTCTCATGTACTATAGGAAATTTACTTTTTAACTCTTCAAGGTGCTTTTAAAATATATTTTGCCCTAATATTAATAGATGTCATTGTTATACTGTGATATCTTTATTCATTGAACTTAGACTTTATCATAATCTAGTTTACTATAACAACATTCCATGTTGTTAATTACTTATCCCTCATATGGAACCTTATGCCTATCTTTTTAAAATTTTTATTAATTTATTCAGATTACATCTCAATCATTATCCCCTCATTTTTATCTTCCCATTCCTCCCCCCCGCATCCCCCCCCCCCCCGCAATGAAAGAGTGTTTCCCTTTTTCCACATCTTTGCTGGCATGTACTATCACTTGAGTTTTTGATCTTAGCCATTCTGATGAGTGTAAGATGGAATCTCAGCTCACAGACCAGAGAGGGGGGCAATGCTCAGTGACAAGAGCTGGTTTCTGCAAGCTACACAACAAAGACTTTGAGGACCCTCCACCTGCCACTTGTTTGATGGCTCACAAGATTCAGTACTCACATGAGTAGGAGGCCATCCAGGCCTTGACAGTCAGCAAAAATCTGGTGAATTGAACGGGAGCAGGAGAGCTGACCCTGAGGACACAAGGATAGGAGAGCTGGCCCTGCCTTGAGGACACAGGAGCTGGAGAGCTGTCCCTGCCTTGAGGACACAGGAGCTGGAGAGCTGTCCCTTCCCTGAGGACATGGGAGTGGGTGAGTCAGCCCTAACCTGAGGACATGAAAACTCTTATAAAAAGAAGACATCTAATTGAGACTGTCTTCTGTTTTCAAGGGTTTACTGCATTATTGTTATGGTGGGAAATGTGGTGACATGCAGGCAGACATGGTGCTAGATAGGTAGCCGTGAGTTCTGGATCATCGGGCAGCACTGATTCTGGATTGGGCAATTGAAACCTCCAAGTTCATCCCAGAGACACAATTCCTCCAACAGTGCCACACCTCCTAATCCATGTCAAGTGGCCCCTCTCCCTATTGACCAATCATTCAAATCTATGAGTCTGTGAAACCGTTCTTATTTAAACATCCAAAATATCCACTCAAGCATTACAATGCCATGGAGTCTTTTCAAAAAGCACAGTTAAAACATCTCAACTACCCTCATCTCCTAAAAATGAACACTTAAAAATTTATACTTTTAGGTATGATTTCTCTAATTCATTAATAGTTTTTTTTTCTTTTTTTTTTCTTCTTGGAATCATTGGCCAAATCTTTCCATTTCTTCTGACAGATTGTATAATGCAAGTTAATGCATTTTTAAAAGATATACAACTTTGTCTGTTGACCCCCCAGCCTCCCATTTCTGTATCTTCCATGGACCGAGGCACCTTTCAATCCTGTGTCTCTTCACTGCTTGCTTGGTTTCTAGTCCAGTGACTTCTTTGCAATGATCCTTTGAACACCTTCGCTCCCTCCTTGGGTTGGGAGCCCTGATTCTCCATCTGCTATAGTTGGGGAATGGACTGAGTGAATTGTTCAAAGGTTCCTGTACTCATCCCAGTTTCTAGGCAGTGGTGGAGCAGAAACAATTCAACTAAGCTTGTTGAATGGGACCTCGTGAAAGTGATTAGGTTATAAAAAGGTCATCAGAGTGGAATGCCATTGGTTGGATCTTGGTGGCTTTATGAGGAGAGACGAGGAGAGAAAATGATAAAAGGATGGAAACCTGAGACCAACCCCATGAGAGAGAGCCAACCCAGGCATTATTAACAATACTCCGCTGTGCCTGCAGACAAGAGCCTAGCATAGCTGCCCTCTAAAGAGGCCTTACCCCACAGTGAATTGAAATAGATGCTGAGACTCACAGGCCAAACACTGGACTAAGCATGGGGAGTCTTGTGGAGAGGTCGGGGAAGAGAAGGATAGAAGGACCTGGAGGTGACAGGAGGTCCACAAGAAGGCCAGCAGAGCCCAGAGCAGCTGGCAGCAACTGAAACACCAAAAAAGACCTAGGCCACTACACAGATGTAGCATACGGGCAGCTTGCTCTTCATGTGGGTCCCCTAGTAAGTGGAACAGGAGCTGTTGCTGCCATGGACTCAGTTGCCTGTTTTTTTTTTTATCACTTTCCCCTGGTGAGGATGCCTCACCAGACCACAGAGGAAGATGAAGTGCTCAGTCCTGCTATGACTGGATGAGCTGGGGTGGAACAGGGGAGGCTCCCCTTCTCTGAAAAACATGACAAGGGGAATAGAGGATGAGGAAGGGATCTAGGGTGGGGCCAGAAGGAGAGGAGGGAGGGGCTATGATGTAGATGTTAGCTGAATAAATAAATCAATATAAATGAATTTCAGAGAGAGAGGAGGAGAGGGAGGGAGGGAGGGAGGGAGGGAGGGAAGGAGAGGGAGAGAGAGAAAGGGAGATGGGGAGGGAAGAGGAAGAGAGAGGAGAGAGGGGAGAGAAGGGAGGGAGGGAGGGAGGGAAGGAGGGAGGGAGGGAGGGAGGGAGGGAGGGAGGGAGGGAGGGAGGGAGGGAGGAGATAGACTCACTGTGAGATCTTTCCAGTTGCAATAAGGCCCTTACCAACGGTGGTCATTTGACTTCTGGCCTCCAGATACCTGAGGCAAAATAAATAGCATTTATTTATAAAGCAGTGCACTTACAGTTTTTGCTGTTGTTGTTGTGTTTCATTAGAGTGATTTGAAAGACACTAAAATAACTCATTTCCTGTGTTTGGTCTCATTACCCTGTAGCTTCTTGAGGCAGAAGTTTTGAGAGATTGATTTTGAATCCTGGTTATCAGAAAATACTTTTATTTTGATCTCAACCTATTCTTAGTTTGTCTGCGTATAAAATGCAAGGTAAGTTACATGGTTCCTTAGAAGTTTGAAAACTTTCTTCTATAACCGTCAACCTACTCCTTATAGTAGAGAAAAGGACTATATTATTTCCATCACCTTGTGTACTTGAGAGATTTTTTAAGGGAGTCTTCATTTCTCCCTTTTATTCCTCTTCCATTTGTTCCAGAACTATTTATAATTAATGAATTATTTGGCATCCTAAAATAATTTTTTAATTCTGATTTTAGATAATGAAAGAAGAGCCCTATTAATTACACATGGAATATTCTGCATTCACCATATAGTTCAATTTTTTAATTTTCAATACATTTTTGTTTTTGTTTGTAATATATGTACACAAACATATGTCATGTTCATACAAGTGTATGTGGAAGCCAGATGTCAACATCAAATATATTTTGAGTTGAGGTCTTTCACTGAACCAGGGACTCAGCAATTCAGCTGGGCTGCTTGGTCAGTGAGTTGTAAATGTCTAATTGCCTCTGTACCCCACTAGCACTCTGAGAACAAATGCATGCTGGGGCCTCCACATAGATGCCGTGCACACGGGTTCTCATGCTTATGTGGCAGGAGCGTTACTGCCTGAGCCAACTTCCCTCATTCTACTATTAAACAACTTTGGTTTATTGGCAGATTTTTTCAACTCAATATAAGCCCTCTTAATGACTTTTATTATTTTAATACACTTACTTTCAAAAATTGAGTCTAATATGCAATATTGGTATCCTTTACCTTTAACATAAACTGCTCAAAACTGATTAAGAATTCTTAATTATATTCTTATCTCCATATCATTAAAGTCTATTCTTTATATTAATTTCTGTTATTTTTCTTCTTTACATATGTATTTATATTATCACATATATATACAATAAACTTCCTACAGCAAGAAGAACCATGAAGCAATCAGGAATTATATACATTTTACACTCATATTGTTTTAGCTATTTGTATTTGGCAACCTTGAAGAAAACATCTCTCCTATCTTGGTGAGTCTAAAATTCTGAGTGTAAATCAATATCTATCATATCTCATCTCTATCAACTTAAAATATCTATATAGACCTAAAAAATCTTAACCCCATGCTTCTCTCATCTAGAGTCCCATTAGGATGTCCTCCCCTCTGTCCCAGTTTCCTGGTAAGTGAAGGCTTTCATGGGACATGCCCCTTGGGCTAATATGCAGGTATAAGTGAGTATATACCAATTGAATCTTTCTGCTTCTGGGTTAACTCACTCATTATGATCATTTCTAGCTCAATTCATTTATCCACAAATTTCAGGAATTCCTTGTTTTTAATAGCTGAGTAGTATTCCATAGTGTATATGTACCACAGTTTCTTTATCCATTCTTCTACAACTAAGGCACCAGCCAAGGACAATACAGGCGGTAAACTTTCTACAACTAAGGCACCAGCCAAGGACAATACAGGCGGTAAACTTTAAACCCCTTCCCAGATCTAGCCAATGGTCAGAACAGTCTCCACACTTGAGTGGAGAGTGGGATATGACTTTCTCACATACTCTGGTGCCTCACATTTGACCATGTCCCCTGGAGGGGGAGACCTGGTGGCACTCAGAGGAAGGACAGCAGGTTACCAAGAAGAGACTTGATACCCTATGAGCATATACAGGGGGAGGAAATCCCCCTCGGCAACAGTCATAAGGGAGGGGAATAAGGGGAAAATGGGAGGGAGGGAAGAATGGGAGGATACAAGGGATGGGATAACCATTGAGATGTAACAAGAATAAATTAATAATAAAAATGTAAAAAAATCTTAACCCCAAAACAATTCAGCTAAATTGTAAAACTAAAGTATCTGGTCTTCAACCCTATCAGAGACTTGAGAAGGAATAAAATTAATTGTCTGAGTAGACAGGAAGTGCAAGGTAGCAGCTTCCAAAATTAGAAAATGACAGAGACAGTGTGCCGCCTAACAGTTATCCAACACTCTCTACAGTGTTGGAGCATCATCTTCAGCCTTCTGGCCCCCACAAGAGTATACATCCTAGGTTTAACAGATAGATATGATTCTACAGATAGATAAATTAAAATAGTTAGATAAGGTCTTCTAAAATCTGACAGACCTACAAAATATAAAATTTAAAGATTTTTTTTTTATTATTTTAAAGATTCTTTGACAATAAGACAGGTTAACTCCTGGTAACACCTAGCCTACCTTAAAGAAGATGATGAGCATCAATGAACTTTCTTATGGAAATGGCTTCAAACATAGCATACTGAGCAATATGTTCTTGATTCTGCCACAGACAGAATTCTGCCTAAAAGTGGGCAAACTTAGATGCAGACAGAGTCAGAGGACCAAACTCTGCCAAGACAGGGTAAGCAAGTCCTCAAGAGTTTCTGCCTCACAAATAAGTGTCAGATATTCTTTATATTCTAATAGACTCTGCTCTAGTGTCATTATTTACTTCCATGGATTCCAGGATATGGTGTTGTAATAAACAGTGTTTCTTAGATTCTTCTGTGACAGTTTCTCTCATTTTCCTTGTTTTCAATAACCCTGTTATTACTAGTGGTGACCTTGAGTTATACTTTATGGAAAGACTCTGTTTGGACCGTCTGGTGTTTATCTCCTCAAAATATTGGAGTTAATGCTCTTTGAAAGAAGGTTACACAAGTGAAGATGTGGTGTTTCTTTCATTTCATATCAGAAGCCATATGATCAATATGATTCTTATCACCAATGTGCCAAATGGAGGCCCTGGAAAGAAAGCAATGTGGGGGGTGTCTATACAGTGCAGTGTTACTTTCATTTCTTTTCATATCGCATTCTTTGAGAGAAGATTTCTAAAAGAAATCTATACTCAAGAGGCAGAAATTGTTCTTCCTTTTGAAAAGAGAAGTGTCTGTGCATTGTTTGGAATTCTTCATAAGATTTTTTTCTCATTTAGTTGAGTATTTAATTATTCATTCATGTATGTAAGAGCTTGTGGTTATTTACTTTGTACTAGAGTTATAACCCAATAGTATATTAGTACTTTCTAAAAAACTTTAAATCTCTATCTCTGAGTACTGAGTAGGACGTAGGTGTCTTTCACTTGGTTTATGTACACACACACACACACACACACACACACACACACGCACACACACACACACGTGCATGCCTTTGTTTACCCCTCTGTGTTGATGGACTATCTTAGCATGCTCCTACTTTCTAACAACAAGATGGTTAGAGTTCATCTTACATGTGTAGCGTTTCTCTTGCTCAAGAATATTCCTGTTCTCCAAGGAGCCCTATTCCTTCTCTAAAGAATACTATTAGTAAAAAAGGCCCGGGCATGACTGCGTTTATTCCTACAGGAACATCATTATTCTCTGTCCTCCCCTAGGGAATATACATATTTATGCAGATTTTTACAGGGGCATGTTTCTATCTTAAGCTAAATATGACTTCACTTGATGTCTCTGGCTCTACCATAGTATCATCCTAATTTTCCCCTCCTTTTGCTCATCTGTAAATGGCTCACTCCAAAAACCATCTCACACCTTCTGGGAGTTTACTCATTTGTCCAATTCCACTATGTATACATAGCAATTTAAGAATTGTCAAGCCATATTTTTGTAAGAAACAATCATGGTGTAAAGTAAAATGCTTATTCACAAATCCCTTTTCTGTTATTCCTCAAGTTTGCAGTTATTTCCAAGGACCCTCAGTTCTGTAGCTCCTCTCTTCTTTCGTTTCATTAAAGTTGCATCACCCATTTGTAGCACACTTAGACTCCCTTTGCCACAGTATCTGCTGTATCCAGAATCTCCTCCCTCATTACTGAATCCTTTCCTATTTGCATACATATTGGCTCACTTTTTTTAACTGTAAAAATCTGTGGGATTTTACATGGAATGCTACGGATTGTCTCTTAACTAACTCGTTTGATTATGGGATGGGGTATATGACAACCACTATCCCAGAATACGTGAAACATTTTCCTACTCACAGAAAATGCCTCCTATTTTCCATAGTTAGCCATCTCTTGACCCCCAAACTCTTTGCTTTCCACTTTGGCTTTATACACGTTGCATTTTCCACATTGTCACACAAGTGTAATCACAAGGGATAATTCCATCCTTACTTAGAAATTTATATACATTTCCTGTTTTAATGGGTCATTTCCTTTGACATTTGAATAAATACTCTATACCACATCTATTCATATATTGCAATATATGATTTCTTCAAATGTAGGAAGATTATGAAAAAGGCTGCCATGATCTTGGATGTTCAAGTTTTTGCATGGTTATAAATTTCAGAATTACGCAGATAAATGCCCAACAGACAGCACAGGGTCAGAAAAAGTTAACTTTTGTATATCCTGTCAGCTTTTGTTTTATAGACAGTATCATATTTCATTGTCATCTTCAGTATAAGGAAGGCCTTTCTCTGCATACATATTTGACAATAATTCTTGCCAGAATATTTATTTTTTAATTTAAATTTTTTAAATGTATGCACTGTACATCACAATCATAGCCCCCTCTCTTGTCTCTTCCTGGTTCCACTCTCCCTCCCTCTTCCTTCTAGTCTCCTCCCCTAGTGCTCAGGGAGAGGGAGCCCTTCTGACCTACCAGAATATTATTTCTTAGTCTTTGGAATATTAAGCATAGTAATAAGCATGTGGGTATATATTATTATTATATTTCCTATTTATTATCTTTTAAAAATTAACTAATAAACTTTTAAAACTTGTTTAATATCTAGCTTGGCAAGATGGCTCAAACTTGTAATCCCAGCACTTGGGGAAGCAGAGGCAGGCAAATCTCTGTGAGTTCAAGACCAGCATGGTCTAGAAAGTGAGTCTAGGACAGCCAAGACTACACAGAGAAACCCTGTCTCGAAAAATAAAACAAAAGAAACAGAAAACAAAAGTAAAAGAAACAAAAAAAACTTGGTCAATGTCTATAAATGTCACATATAATTAAGTAGATTAGTTCTTTACTGCAACAGACATTTCCTAAATATCTGGTGTGCCATCGCTACAGAGATCAAGGTAAAGGTGCTTCTGACACTCAAGTAATCCTCATGGAAAATCCATTCAGGTTGAGCATGACAATGTGTTCAGTAGCTTGTACTCTCAGCCTTCTAGAGCTTGAGGCATGACAACACAAGCCTGACCTACACAGAAACATTTGTCTTCAAGAAGTAAGTGAACAGGGCTGGAGGGTTGCTTCACCAATAAATATCATCCGATTTTCTAGCAGAGGTCCGAAGCTCAGTTCCCAGCACTGACTTCAGTAGTCTGACAACTGCCTCTAACTCTACCTCTAGGGGATTGGATGCTGTCTTCTAGCTTTTGTGGCTTCCTGAATTCATAAGTGATCATGCTCATATACAAAGGCAAACATACACACCTAAGTAAAAATATGAAGCCTTTAAAAGAATCAAACCAACCAACCAACCAAGCCTCAAAAAACAAAACAAAACAAAATAAACCACTAACATCACTCTTATATGAGAAGGTAATAATTGCTCTAATTGCTTTCATCATATATTATTTTGCTTACTATTTAATTATGGAAATACAATCATACTGTTTGCACTTCTTAACATTTAGAGTCTCTCTTTGATTATTGTGTTTGTGAGGTTCATCTGTATATTTCACCTACAATAGTCTATTTTCTTTATTGAAAATAGTAACCCACTTCACACAAATATTAAAAGTCCATGAATTCTATAATTCAGAATTATGAGTAGATTTAGAATGGCCATGAAGAATGTGGTTATGCATATCACTATTTCCTTATGGTCAACATATTTATGCATTTCTATTTGGAATAAACTTAAAAGTAGAATTTCTACAGAATAGGGTAGGTTCATGTTCAGACTTCGTAAATCCTGCCAAACAGTTTCAGTATGATGAGAGCAAGTTAAACTTCCATTATTACTCAGCATATTGGTTGATTCATATTGTTTTCCAACAAGACATTGCAAGAGTGTCTTTGTTAATATTAGTCATTGTTGTGTGTGCATGTGAGTGTACATGTGCCTGGATGACTAATTACAGTTTTTTCAGCTTTGATAAAAAATGAGGCTACACATTTTCCCTGCTTATACTGGTCACATGGTTATCTGCCTTTGCAAAATGATTCACATAAGCCTTGCCTAATTTTTTTATTGCATTTTATGTATTTTTTAACTGGCTTTAAGTATGGTAGATCCTTTGCATTTAACCTCATATAGATAAATGTATTGCAAAACCCTCTTATTTTTTGCCTTAATTTCTGGTTCCTTTCTTAGTAAATTTGGAAAACAAAAGACATACTCAGTGGAATCCATCTTATTGATTCATATAGTGAATGTTTGGGGGACACTGTTTAAACAGTTTTTGCTCACAATTATGAAGATAAACATTTTAGTTTGTGAACGTAATACTATTAACTTTCCTGTTTATCTTAGGTTCTTTTTATTGCTGTGGTAAAGCACTATGGCAAAAACAACTACAGTCCATCACAGAGACAGGGCAGGGCAGGAACACAAGGTGGGAATTGAAGCAAGGGCCATAGAGGAACAATGCTTATTGGCTTGCTCTTTATAGGTCATTCATCATAAATTTTAGTAAAAATCAGGAAAACTGACCTTAGTGGGCTGATTCCTCCTACATCAATCATTAATCAAGAAAATGCCTAATAGACTCCCTATAGACCAATTTTATTATTAGACCATTTTCTCAATTGAGAACCCCTCTTCCCAAATTATTTAAACTGTGTCAAATTGATGTACAACTAACACTACGATATTTGTGTTTAGTTTCATACTATAAGATATCAACAAGACGTGGTTTCATTTTTATTGAAATTTTGATATATTCAGTATTGATTAAACAATACAGTGTTTTTCACAATACTGGTTGTTGTGTGTGTCAGGATGCACTCCCTGTCTTCTGTTCTTTTCTGTTGCATTGCTTGCTTAAGTGTGTGCCAATATTACTGCTTCATTTACATTTTAACTATTGTATTTTCTAAGACAGGCTCACTCAAGATGGTCTTGAACTCTCAGTTCTCCTGCCTCACCCTGTCAAATGGTGAGATTAAAAGTGTGCCACCATGCACAGCTCAACACTATAGTTTTACTTGGGATGAAAAAAAAATCCTGTTTGTTAGAATGTTTCAATATAATTCTATTCCTTTATGGAACTTGCACATACAACACACACGCGTGCGCACATACACACACACACACACACACACACACACACACATATATATATGCTATATGTATATATATATATATATATATATATATATATATATATATATATATCCCATATATAACATTTTAAAAATTAGAAATAGCATTCCAATTTCCCTAAAGAAACAGTCCAAAAGGTGCTGAGTTTCTGTTGTGGGTTGTTGTTGTTGTGGTGGTGGTGGTGGTGTGGTGGTTGTGATTGTGGTTGTTGTTGTTTTTGTTTGGTTGGTTTGTTGATTTTTTGAGACAGGGCTTCTCTATGTAGCTTTGGCTGTCCTGGACTTGCTTTGTAGACAAGGATGGCCCCGAACACACAGAGATCCATCTGCCTCTGCCTCCTCAGTGCTAGTATAACAGAAATGCATCACCACACCCTGCTCAATGTGCTGAGATTTTTAATTGCCAGTAGTTAGACTATCTTTGAATATGATGATAACTTTGAGGGAAAAGTATATATTTATATTATATCTTGAAATTAATAAGTGTTGTGTAACCAAATTTCTTTAAATCTTTCATTCTTTGCAACATTTTCAGTTTTATGTGTAACTTCAACACCTTCTGAAACTTCCATTACTAAGTATTTGATGAATCATGTTCTTATAAATACCATGGTTTCTATTTCATGTTCTAATTGAACTGTACTGATATGACAAAAAGAGGCACTTCTTATTTTTATTTTGACCTTGTATTTTGGAATTCATATTTTAATTACAAAGCTATCTGTAGGCTAGTTTTGAATGTCTAAAGAATATTATTATCTGCAAAGAATGGTACTTTTGTTTTTCTTTTCAAAACTTTTTTCTAGTGTTATATTTTATTAACCAAAATAACTATGATAATGTGAAATAGAACTGAGGATGACATATTTCCCTGTTTCCTTCCAATACCAAGAATAAGAAATTTTTATTAAAATAGATTTTTTTTACAGTTTCCTCTCCCTCTACTCCTACCAGTTTTCCCCTACCTCCTCTTCCATCTGTGTCCACTTCCTTTCTGTCTCTCATTAGGAAAAAAAACTAAGGCATCTAAGGGACAATCATAAAATAAAACATACTACAATAAAACAAAACTAAAATCAGAATAGGACAAATGAGCAGAAGAAAAGAGGCCAAGAAAAATCACAAGAAACAGATAGAGACACAGAGACCCACTAGTTTGTATATACAGGAATCTCATAAAACCACAAAACAGAAAGGCACCGTATATACACAAAGGACCAGTAGGGTAAAGTAAAACTAAAAATAAAGACAGAATTAGAAACGAAGAAAGAAAGAAAACAAGGAAGCAAAGAAGGAAGAGAAAGTCCTGACATGACTTGAGACAAGGGAACTCCAAAGATGCCATTGAGTTTGTTTCCTGTTCACCATCTACTGCTGGGCATGGTGCAGTACTCTTAAGAGTAATTTGTTTCCTCAATGAGACTCTCTTGAAAGAAACTAGATACTGGTTTACAAGTAGTTATCGCTACCTTGTTAGCTATCTTCAGAGACCCACAGTTCAGACTGTGAAGAGTGAAAAATCTCTGAACACTCATCCCTAAAAGAAATGTCACCATCAAATTCCTCCCCCCAGACCTCAAAGAACCTTATGGAAGAGAAGATGAAAGGAGTTAGGGAATGCCAAGGAATCAAGAACTTCTTGACAACAGGCCTGGTTGCCACAAGAACTCAAAGATACCAGCAGTATGCACAGGCCTACATCATGTGGGGCCAAACACCCTCACCTGTAACTCAGAAGCTATTGCCAAATGTTACTCACTTGAAAGAGGAAAACGGGTTTTTTATTTTTCAATATATTTTATTAATTTATTCATATTACATCTCAATTGTTATCCCATCCCTTGCATCCTCCCATTCCTCTCTCCCTCCCGCTTTCCCCCTACTCCCCTCCCCTCTGTCTGTGACTGAGGGGGACCTCCTGCCCCTGTATATGCTCATAGGGTATCAAGTCTCTTCTTGGTAACCTGCTATCCTTCCTCTGAGTGACGCCAGGCCTCCCCATCCAGGGGACATGGTCAAATATGAGGCACGAGAGTTTGTTTGAAAGTTAGTCCCCACTCTCAACTCAACTGTGGAGAATGTCCTGGATTGAACTAGAAATGTTCATAATGAGTGAGTTAACCCAGAAGCAGAAAGAGTCAAATGGTATATACTTACTTGTATCTGGACACTAGCCTAAGGGGCATGTCCCATGAAAGTCTTCACTTACCAGGAAACTGGGACAGAGGGAAAGATTTCCTACTGGGACTCTAGATGAGAGAAGCAAGGGAGAATGGGGAAATAGAAGGATCCAGAGGGTCCTTGAAACTTACAAGTAGAACATTATGATGGGCAGATCTGGGCCTAGGGGTCCTGCTCAAACTATGGCATCAGCCAAGGACAATACGTGCAGTAAACTTCGAACCCCTACCCAGATCTAGCCAATGGAAAGAGGAAGAAGTTTTAAAATTCATCTGAGTATTTGTTGTAGTTTTTCAAAACATTAAGAGTGTATTTTAAATGATTAATTGATATTAAGCTTTACTAAATGTTTTGCGTTATGAAGGTGATTGCCTGTTTTCCTCCTGTTCTGTATTAATGTTGTGAAGTATATTCATTTTTCTTCAATAAAGGAGTAACTAGGGTTTTTTTGTCTCTGGAATAAATACCTGGATAAAATGCTTTATTGCAGAATTTGATTTGTTAATGTTCTTCAAATATTTTCCAACCGTATTCATCAACTAATTTGCCTTTATCTTTTTTTTTTTAAATTTAAGTCATTTTTTTATATCCCTTAAAGTCATGAGATTTCTTTAAGGCAACTTTTAAAATTATATTGTGAAGTATTCCTCATCCTCTGGAACACTTTTTTCTTCTTCTTCTGTTAAAGTTTGGAAACATTTACCAGGTTTCATCTGTGCTAAGGATTTTCTTTCTTTCCTACTCTTTCCTTCTTCTCTTCATTTAAAATTGATACTTCCCTCAGACCATACATTCCAACCACAGCCTCACCCCACTCCACTCCTCACAGCCCCGACACCTCCCCTCTCTCTTAGACCTGCTCTCCCATTTTTGTCTCTTGTAGAGAACTGTTTATCTGAAGACTGAGTGGAAGAATATTCAAACATCTATTTGAGGTGACAGTTTGGGCAAACCATGCTGCATGGAATCAATGAACACAAATAATCTCAGTCTTTCTTGTTTATTTTGTAGTGTTGATGATCCTGGTGATGGGTGTGTGTGTGTGTGTGTGTGTGTGTGTGTGTGTGTGTGTGTGTTTGTGTTTGTTGTTATTTCTTCTTGGATAGTCTCATTAAGAATTTTATTATTTTTATTAGTCTCGTTAAAGTTTTAATGTATATATTTCTTGACACTTTTTGCTCATTTTTAATCTCTTTTAAAATTATTTTCTGATGTTTTTATGCTTATGTACATGTTATGTCATGTTTCTGATACTGAATTTTGGATTTTGTGTTTTCTAATATATATACATATATGCACAATTATATTTTCATTGTAAACTTACCTGTGAGTACAGCATAGCTGAATTTCAAGAGCTGTGCTATAAGTTATTTTCCATCTTCATTTACTTTAAAACATATTCTAATTATCATTATAATTTGAAATGTATTATTTAATTTTTAATTATTTGAAATTTTTGGCACTAAGGCCTCCATTTGAAGCTGAGGCTGATCTCAAACTTGTGTTCACCTCCTTTACTCTCTTGAGGGATGACAGAACAAGGATGCACTGCCACTTCCAGCGCTTTGGAGATTTTCTTTTTTCTTTTTAATTGTTTTTTTTCCTTTATTAATTTATTCTTGTTACATCTCAATGGTTATCCCATCCCTTGTATCCTCCCATTCTTCCCTCCCTCCCATTTTCCCCTTATTCTCCTCCGCTATGACTGTTCCTGAGGGGGCTTACCTCCCCCTGAATATGCTCATAGGGTATCAAGTCTCTTCTTGGTAACATGCTGTCCTTCCTCTGAGATTTTCTAATTAATTTTTGGTTGTGACTTTTAATGGAATCTTATTATGGTGAGACAGTATATTCTGTATGAAAACAATCTTCCCAAAGGTTTTCTGACTTGCCTTATACCTTAAACTGTGGTGTATTTTAGAATCACATTTTGCTTGCACTTGAAACATAAATAGCCAAGTCATCACCTGCAGAGATCAATGAATGTACCTATTGGTAGTTTGGTGAGTCTTCTACTGCTCTTAATCAATGCTTCCTGAATCCATCTGCTGCTCATAAGATGGTGAAAGAAATTCACAGATGTGTTTAATTCCTTGTCTGTCTGTTTCTATGTATTTGCCTTTGTGTTAGACACTCTGAAGTACATTTTAAAGTACACATAATCTATAATTGTTATACTTTATATATAATGGACCTTTATTGTTACAACACATATCTATTCTTTGAATTATTTAAGTGTAATTTATATGTCATTTATTTTTAATTATTGTTTTCATGAAACATATTTCCAAGATTTTACTTATGATCTTCTTGTGTTCTTTCCTTCACATTGTGTCACTATAAAATGAATCTAGTGGCATTTAGTTAGGTTATTCAGAATGATAATCCTTGCAGATCAGTGTACTAACTATTCCATATCAATAACATCATCACTGGTATGTTTGATTTTATACCTACAGATGCATATCATGGATATTAATAACTTTTTTCAGTTCTTTTGTTTTTGTTATTGCCTCATTTTACAATTATCAACTAATATCATTTACCACATTCAGTTTCCTTTCATCCTTCCACACATATTATTCCAAAGATAAGGCTCATCCATTCTTCAATCTGATGTAAATTTTTTCTTATTCATGACTGGTTCCTGACTAACTTTGATGCTGTTGGGTGAAACTATAATTTATATATTTTCTATACATTTCAAACTTTTAAAAACTTGGTGTGAAAGTTAATGACTATTTAGTTTTAACCAAATATTCACTATTTTCTCGTCTTCATAAAGGTCATCCAAGTAAATAAAACATTTTCTATAAAAATCCTGGTTTTAAAATTTATTTCTCAACAAAATATTGGTAATATAAATCTATAAGCTTTTCAAGTTTATGAAGTCATTATCTGGCTTTTGTTTCTGGTGTTTAATTTTATTTAACCTAGAACTTTAATATGAAGAGGCATCATCAACACTCCACAATGGTTGTAGATTTTATTGTGCTGCCTTCTGGCAGATATCATTCCCATGGCTTTTCCTTTGATGATATAATGTCTTTTTCCCATGGCTGCTTTTAAGTTTCTTTGGCTCTCAGAAGTTCTATGATATGCTCACATGTATTACTACTCTTTTGTACTTATAACTCTAGGGCTTATGGATCTTCTAGAATCTGTTCATTGCTATTTTTAAAACTACATTTTGAGAGACTTTTATCAGAGCTTCTTAAAATAATTTCTCCTTTCATTCTGTTTCATATCAAGCAAGTGCTAGACTGTCCATGGTAGAACATTTGTTTCTCATCCACTCTCTTCAATAATTACTTTATCTACACTTTTATTCTTAAAAAAAATGAAATCATTTTGTGAGAGATTTCACATATTTTTCTGCTTTATGTATTTTTTCTTAATTTTTTTAAATAATTTCTTTCTTACTTGTTTATTTTGTACGAACTATTGCATTAACCAAGGACAATGCAAGTAGTAAATATCGAACCCCTACTCTGATCTACCCAATGGATTGACTATTTTGTGTATTTTGTTTTGGTATAAACTTTCAATTAACTTCCTAGTGGCTAAAGTTGATAGATGAACAATTACTTGGATCAAGGGTTAGAGAGATCCTAGATAGATAAACACTATATGATAGAATAGTACAATTTAGATAGGCCAATATGTAGATAAATACATACATAGTTACTTAAGAATTAGACATTAAAATATAGATTAGGAACAGTTCAGAAGAGCAGTTGTAGGAAACTTGAAGGCATGTTTGCAGAGCAGCCAGAGTGTGCCCAACAATTATTTATTTGTTTATTTATAGGTCTGTACATTCATTCACCAATTCATTCATTCATGTATTTATAGTGTTGAAAGTCAAAGTATTTTGGGATATGTAGACAAGGGCTTTTTAAAATTCTAGAGATACATCTGTATCAGTATCTCATGTATTAGATTTTTTTTATTAAAAAAAAAAATCCCTTGCCTTTCATACCTTCTAAGAGGATACACTTACCTCATGGTTAGTATTCCAGAACTGGAAGATGAAGGTGGTTCCATTCTTCCATGCAGAATATAATTTTAATTTAATGGGTCTTTTGTTTCTAAACTCCTCATGCTTATTGCCTTCTATGTTTGCTGTCTCTAGGCCCACAGCCTCTCTGGTTGGATTGTTCTATATTAAAAGCCAGTATGGTTGAAAGTTAAACCATTTTTTTTCTTTGCTAAGGAAAATGGAGAGGTGGAAACTTAGAAATACATTCTATATAGTTTTTAAAATAACTTTTTCATTCAGAAAAATTCATCGAGAATTTTATACAATGTATCTTGATCATATTTCCCTTCTCAACTCCTGCTTCCCACCACCACACACACACACACTTTTCAAAGCCCTTTGAGTCCAAGTCATGTTGTCAAAATACTTCCAGGAATGATGCCAAGCACTGGAGTATGGTCACCCTACCAGGGGGGACACCTTTCCTCACAGATCTCAAATGCCAATAGCTTCTCGGCTGGGGGTAGAAGAACTTCATGCCTACTCATCTGTTCTATGCTAGGATTTTGTGTAGCTTGACATTCAGCAAGTCTTATGAATGCTGTCATAACTGCTTTGCTGTGCTCCAAAACCACTATTTTAGTGAAGTTATCCATCACCTCTGGCCCTTATAGCCCTCACCATCCTCACTTCTGCAATAGTCCTTGAGCCTTGAGGGGAAGGTTGTAATATAGATGTTCCATTTGAGACTGAGCACTCCACAGTCTTTTATTATCTGGGACATGATCAGCTGTGAGACTTTGTGTTTATCATGGTCAACTGAAAGGGGAGCTTCTATGATGAAGGTTGGGAAATAATCTATGGATATAGCAATGAGTCATTAAGAGCTAGCTTAATACTATGTTCATTTAGCAAAATAGTAGTTGTAGGTTCTTCCTTAGGGTCTATCTAGCCCCAGCTTCTTGGCTTCAATTATTGTACCAGCTATAGTTTTCATCTTATGGAGCAGGCTTTACATCCACTCAGAAAGTGTTTGGTTACTTCCATGACATCTTTGCCACTACTCATCAGTGGGGCCAGTTGTTATTGTAGTTATCAGCTTTCACAGAATCTCTATTGGCACATGTTAGCTTTAATCCTTGATTCTGTCCCAGATTCTGCAGAAATACTGATCTGTTATTGTAGTCTCTTAGTGGTGGTCCCTCTGCATTCTTCCACATTGTGATGATTCTACCTATGCATAATATAGTGACAGAAGGTCACCCAATATTTAAAACCAGGGCCCTTGGAGATAGTTACTTCATTTTTCTATTAACTGGTGTAGAAGGCACTTTGAGGCTAATGATCCCGCACCTACTGCAGGGCACTTTGAAGCTAATGATACCACACCTACTGCAGTCCTGCATACCCAGACAGCTTGCTTTTCTCACTTTTTACTGACTGACCTCAGTTTTCTCCAAAGTAAGTCCTTTTAAAGAGTTTCTTGAGTAGTTTTACACACACACACACACACACACACACACACACACACACACACGATCATAATTTTCCCATTATCCTTCTACTCATTTCACCCACTGAACATGTTATTTTTCTCAAGAAGTCTCCCTCTAACTTCAATAATTTTGTTTCATTCTGTTTAATGTGCTCATGACCCACTGTGATTAATTAGTGTTGTTTTTTACTGTTTTGCTTTCTGTGCCTTGTTCTCTCATTTGTTTGTTTTGACTCAGGGTCTTGCCCCACAGCCTTCACTGGCCTAGTACTGGCTGTGTAGACCAGGATGACCTCAAACTTTCTTTTTTTAATAAAAAAATTAATAAGTAAAATTTATTTTATTATTTTAAAAAATATTTACATATACATTTATTTTATTATACATACATAAAATAAACTACATACAACAAGAAGAACCATGAAACAATCATTGTTACATTCATAGTGTTCTGGCTATTTATACTTGGCAATCTTGAAGAAAACATATTTCCTATCTTGGTGAGTCTAAAATTCTGAATGTAAATCAATATCTATCATATCTTATCTTTAACTTAAAAGCATCTATCTAGACCTAATAACACCTTAATCCATAAACAACTAAGCTTAATTGTAAAACTAAACTATGTGGACTTCAAGCCCACAGAGACTTGAGAAGGAATAAAGTTAATTACCTGAATAGACAGAAAGTGCAGGTTAGCAGCTTCCAAAGTGAAAAACAAACAAACAAACAAAACCAAGAAGAGGAAGACAGTTTGCTGCCTGAACAGCCACCCAAAACTTTCTATAATGTTGGACCATCATCTTCAGCCTTCTGGCCCCGTGTATCTGACAGACTTTGTGAGGCAGGAACTATTGAACACTTGCTTACCCTGTCTTGGCAGAGTTTGGCCATTGACTCTGCCTGTATCCAAGCTTGCCTATTTTTAGACAGAATTCTGTCTGTAGCCAAAATGAGGACATTTGCCCAGTGGCTGGTTTGCCACATTTGAAGCCATGTCCATAAGGAAGTTCTTTGATGTTCATCATCTTCTTTGAGGTAGGCTGGGTATTGCCAGGAGTTAACATGTTTTATTGTCAAAGAATACTTAAAACAATAAAAACATCTTTAAATGCCATATTCTGTAAGACTTTGATGTTTCTGAAGACCTTATCTAACTATTTTACCTTATCTATCTACATAATTATATCTATCTGTTACACCTAGGATGTACAATCTTGTGACAAAAATAGACTAGTAATTGACATTACCATGATTTGATCTACTAACAACTAAATCGTATAATTTACTATCCTAAACAACCTACAATAGCACTTTCAAAGTATTGGAGGTAAATCTTGTATTCTACTTGAGTTTATGGGTATAATACATCATATTAGAGCAGAAATATATATAATATGTATAAATAATAATCTTAAATATGAATTCTCTACCAATGTATCAAAATTAATCTTATTTTGTATCAATATACAAAATTCTATATCAATTAATTAAAAATAACCTTGTGAGCCACAATTAAGGCCTTAAGTTGAGGAGTAGATTTAATAATCTACTTTTTGTTCTATCATCCCTATATATTTCTATATTCCCCCTTCTTTCTTTTCAACCCCTATCTTCAAACCTAAGAAAAAAAGATAAAGGAAAACAAAACTATGCCTGAGTCCAACCTCATTTTTCTTTCTGAATAAGACTAATAGTAACTTATAACCAACTCCCAATGAAAATAAATATGTATATCCCAAGAAAGCAACCAAAATCCTACCCAACCCCCCTGAAGGAAACTGGGTATAATTCCCTTAAGGTTTCTTCCAGGTGATTTGGGACAAATAATAGCTTTGTAGGGCCTAAATACAATGGGAGAAAAAGGTTAAACAAGGTAGGAATAGCACTTGTGGCCTAGTTTCTAAATGTTGAGAAATTCCAGGCTTAATAGAAGTCCAGGCTTAATGTGACAGTCTGAAATGCTGGGTCAATTGGGATCTGAAACTTTCCTTGAAGCTGTCTTGGGAGCTGTTCTTTTCTAATGAGGAACAGCAACTGACGCACTTGGTGCTGGAACATGAAGGATGCAGGATTTCAGTGCATGCTGAGAGAAATGAATCCTGTCAGGTAAGCCTCTTAGCTTAGCTTCCTAGTATTGCTGGTATTGCAGCTGTCCACAACAATGACTAGGTACTTTTTTGTCCTTTAACATAGACAGCAGTGTAAAAATGGGGATAGAGTATCAGGCATTTAAGACCTGTCAAAAGTCAGGCGAATGAAAATACATAACTATCAAAAGTTTTAATTACCAGTAGTCATAATCAACAGGACATATTCATAGTACCCACTGATTGGTACCCCAAAATAAAATTCAAAAGTAAGTAATGTGAATTACTAGAGGTACAGTGAAGTTACTGGCTTGCATTACCTGTCATTAGATTTTTTTAATATGAATTAAAAATAATGCAGAAACATGTGTGTGTGTATTTCCTTTCTCTTCCATATTTTATCCTGTCTTTTATTGGATATAATAACCCACTTATAACTATACAATGCAAACTCCATCTCATTTAAAAAAAAACCTTCTTTCTATTTCTATCATATTTACCTAGGGAGATATATGTCTTTAACTTATCTCATTTTAAATTTTGCATTGTATTACAAATAAATAGTTAATGCATAGTACTTTTTTAAAAAAAAACAAAAGTAAGTAATGACATCTTAAAGTTACTTTATACATTCAAACTAGGCTTCTAGTTTTGTTTTGGTTTTTTACTACCATGCATGCTTGTTGGGTTGTAGACGTCGAATGAAGAAGAGAGAGATAACAACTGCCATGGTCACAGTTCTCATAGGCATTAGTTTAGATTTCAAACAACTCACATGGACTTTAATTAGATACTGAAAAATATTTTTCCTTAAGTTTTTAAGTAAAGCAAATGCTCACCCCAGACTGCTCCAAGGGAGAGTACAGGGAGGTCCTGTTTCCTTATGGTAGTCAGCTGAGAGATCCTATGTGTGTTCTTTAGATGGTCTGTAGTCACCACTGCTCTAGCTTGAGATTCACTCAGCGAGCCACAGGGTAATAGAGTCATAAGTGATGCTTGAGTCACAAAAAACTTTGTTTTCTTTAAGTCTTCACACTCAAATTGCTTTATTTGTATTTCACATTGTTCTGGTTGAAAGTAAAAAAAAAATATTTTAATTAAACATTTTTCTTATGCATGATTAATTGCTTAAAAACAAGTAGAAAGGTGAATGGTGCATAAAAGAAATCTCATTTTTATGCTAATAAACTATAAAAAGAGTCCCAAGATAAAAAAAATAAATGCTAGGTTTGAGTGTCAACAATTATATCACTACTTAATATTAGAAATTTATTAATGGATAATCTAGTGAGGACAGCTTAGATTTACTTCCAATTATTTTTAAATTCCAAATACTTAAACTGAAGGGCAAGTTACCTTTGATGTCATAGATTTGTCACTTGTGATTGGCATGCTCCATCCTGCTCTTGCTCTTGGGACCAATAAGATGGGGTGTAATATGGGTACGACACCTAGGATAAACTTCCTCATGCTGAATACTGAATAGTCCAAAACTATAGATACAAATACTAGTAATTCCGTGTTTGTACAGTATATATCACCCACATGTTACCCCTAGTCATGTGTCCAAATGCATGGTCCACTATGAAGCCTGGGCTTCACCTTTAGTAGGTCATATCTCTCAGCAAGTAGACAATGACACTGGGTGGGTCTTAGGTGTAACACTTGAAAACCCTTATGCCAGGACATCAAGGAGGACAGGATAAGGAGCTCACTAAGAGAACTGCTCTATTTGCTAAAGCAAGGAAGCGAATATGGGACATGCAAATCCCTGTAGTGCATCTGGTAGCTGCTCTTTAATCTCTTCCCTATTCAGACCTCATTTCCTTTCTCAACAATGCCTTCTGCAGCAATCAGGAACCATTCACAGAGTTGTTTCTCTCTTAGGTTATTTATTATTTGTGCCTATCAGTGTGATGAATAGAGGAGAGGGCTCAAGAGCAGATGCATATGCCCTACTTTTCTGTGCCAGCCTCTCCTGCCTTTGCTTTCCCCTGTGTGAAGATCTGCAGTGGGCCATTGATTGGGAGTAGCTTTAGATTAGTGATGACAAAATTAGTCTTCATTTACCCTGTATACCCCTATTCAGTACCAATCAGGGAGGGCAGTATGAAGTGCAAATATATTTGCCTCTTGCTGTCTCCTCCCCTGTTACACTAAAGGATTACAGGTTACCAAGAAACAGAAGATATATGCTCTATATTTGCCCCTTCTGCCTCCAGCCCCACCAGTCCCCTTGAACTGGAGCTAATTTCTCTTAGAGAACTTTACTTTTCCTTCTCTTATTTTTAGCTTCGGACTTGTGGTCTTTGTTATTGACCTTGTGAATTACAGCCTCCTGAAGCAATGGGAGCTTTTAGCCTTCCTTGAGAGTCTCTTTATGCTGCTCTCACAGACATACATTCTCACTAAGCCCTGTTCCTCACATTTCAGGAGCAAGCAATGTCCATCCCCTTTCCAATACTCTCTTGCCTCGCTGGATTTATGCATTACCTGAATTCATCACATCCCAGCCTCTGGGTGTATTTCCTAATGAAATTTTAAAATAGGAAGGCCTTCCTCTTTGTTAAGGAATCCAATGACTTCTTGCATTTGTGGCAAAGCATCAAAGCTCTCGTGTAATGTTGACAAGAGCGGGGTGAGGATGGATAGCAGGCAATGGAACTTTGTGTATCTACAGAGGCAGCCAAGCAGCGAGAAGCCTTTAATTCAATTTTAGGTACAGTTCAGGAAAAACAAAACAAGACTAGCTGCCATCTCAGACGATAGAGCTCAAAACTTATGTCCTCCTTGTCCCTGTAATTGGACTTGCAGTGACATACAGTTGCCAAGAATTTGAGCTCTGCATCCAGATTATCTGGGTTCTGGAGATTCTGACTTGGCCAAGGCGCATTATTGGGCTAAGGAGTTTTGTTTAACACCTCTGTTCTCTAGTCTCTTGTGGTACAATGTCGACCTTCTTGTCTGCTTCTTAGGTTCCCAAAATCAAATAAGGTGGGTTTCAGCATCTAGCATCTGTGAGCCTGCATAAGTCTGGTTATACTGATAGCTACGTTGACCCTGTTATCTACCACAGTACTCATATTTCTCTCACCTTTGATACCTACAAGCAACCATGTAGCCTCTGGAATTCTGGCATCCTATCAATCCACTGCCAAGTATATTATATAAGGTATGTGCATTGGGGGCGGAGGTGTGGTTTCTTCTTAACTAAAACCAAATAGAGTACTGTATTATACTATCACCTATGCCTGCTTGCTTTAGGTGAGTCATGAAGACAATCAACAAGATAGCAGTGTCTTACCAGGGACTCCTTGAGGTGGAGGGAGCTTGCATTAATCCCCCTCCATGGGAGTGAACAGGCTGCTTCTACAGGCAAGAGAAAAGATGCTTCTCTAGACAAAGTAGAAATTTAAGGTCTCAGTGTCCCAAGCTTTTTCAGGCTGCCCACATAGTTGCATCACAACGTTAAAGACTCCACATCTTTCCAATTAGTGTCCTTACTTTATAGACAGTTTGAGAGGAAGAGAATTCAATTTGCATTATAAATCAACTAATCTAAGATTCTGGGTTTGGTTTTTCCATTAATTCCAGCCCTTCGGCTACAAGGACTGAGAGGCCCTTCAAAGCAAGAGCAAGAGATTCCAAAGACTGCATGCAGCATTTGAGCGGACAGTTTGAAAACTCAACCCCCTCCTTTCTCTTACTTTGTTCATAAATACCAGTGATAACGTGCTAGAATCTCAGCACATTCCTTTAGCTTGACCGAAGTGTTCAAAATCACATACTTGTTTGTGCAGACCCTTGCTTCTTATAAATGTTCTATTAGCAGTATCTCTAAGATGATTTGTGTAATCCTGCTGCCATATCATGCCCCAGGCCGTCAGTGCTCTTTCCACTGTGTGTTAACATTGTCTTTAAATGGAATCAGATTTGAAATATCAAGAATCTGTAAAACCAACTGATAAAATTCATCTTTATGATTCCTTCTTCAGAATCATCATTGGTACACAAATCTGTCTTAGTCAGCTAAGGATGCCATTACAAAATAGCACACACTGGATGACTTAAGCAAGACAAATGCCTTGTCTGATCGGTATTGAGCCCAGAAGTCCAGTATGAAGGCCATCAGTGTACTGTGCTCTGGGGAGGCCTGTTTTTATGTCTTCTAGGCTGTTACCTTCTCATTTTGTTCTCATACAGTTTATTTTCTGTGAGTATATTTCTGGCTTCCCTTTTCCTTTTTTGTTTGTTTGTTTGTTTGTTTTCTTTTCTTTTTCTTAAAAGAACATCAGTTTGCCAGAGACCCTGGACTTTTACAGTCAACCCTATTTGATGGGGGCCCCAGCTTTATGACTCCATTTCACTTCTATATTCTTATAAGACATATTTCCAAACACAGTCACCTTAGAAGTTAGGACTTCCCATATGAATTTAAGGGATAATGTTTACTTTACGAGCTGATGGTTTAATGCATAAAAACATTTTTCACAGAAGACCAACTATCTGAGTTCATCTTCTGGAATATATTATGGAAGGAGAGGCTCCTAAAAGTTATCCTCTGACCTACACACACACACAACACACACACCCCTCACACTCACATAACTGCATCACACACACACACACACACACACACACACGCACGCACGCACGCGCGCGTGCGCGCGCACACACACACACACACCACAGATATAGTAAGAGTTTTGGTTTCTTTAAAAACCCAGTTATGTTATGGGAATATGTTTTTGTTTTAATCCCAGGTGTGGAATATGGAGCTGCTTCAAATTGTCCACATCTGCTATCTATGATTGTCCCTAACAGGGACATGATTTTTGCCAGCTGTGGGCAGTTTACATTTAGACTTCTAGAGACTCTTGGGAGGGTAAAAATGCCAGACCCCAGAGAGCAGCAAGGGCACTCTGGAGAGGTAGTTGCTGTTCTTCCCCTGATGAACCTAATTGCTGTTGTTGCAGTTTTTCAAGTGGTCTTGAGCAAAGAGACAACGAAAAGAAACTGAATATTCTGAAGATGAAATTTGGGCTTGCCCCAAGGAACCCAATGCCCAAGGAAGAATTTTAAGGAGTTCCACATCCTCCTTCCCTTCTAACCTCCTTTCTTGGCTACCTAGTGTTTGGGAGTTGGAAGGGATTCAGGTGGAGAAGGGCAGTAGAGATAAATAGCCCCAAAAGGGTATTTACACGTGGCTTACAATGTGGGGCAACGTAAAATGGGAAACTTGGTTTCTAATACTACAGAGGAGATGGCATGGTATGAAGAGACAAATATATTGTTTCAGGATGACAACAAAAGGTTTATTGAGCTGCTGCCACTGGTTTCTCTCTCTCTCTCTCTCTCTCTCTCTCTCTCTCTCTCTCTCTCTCTCTCTCTCTCTCTCTCTCTCTCTCTCTCCTCCCAGGAGTTCTTTTCTATTTTTGCCTTATCTTCTTCCTGTAGTCCATTTCAAAAAAAAGTTTGGAGAATGGATGAACAATTGAAAAAGTTGCAAATGCATATGGAAGGCTCTAAGATACAACTGGTGAGGTTACAGGTAGAGACGGAAGTGTTTGTGAAGTAAATAGCTCCTGAAAAGGTCAGAACCCGTGGCTGGCCAAGACAATTGGGGTTTCCTGCAGGATGAAAAAGAAAAGCAGTCTGGGCTAAAAGGCAGATTGCTGCCTCACTCTCCTTCATGCACTTTCAGTTCCAAGTCTTAGCAGCCCCTGGGGGAGCTGAGAGGAACAGACGTCCATACAGGGAGGCAGAGTTAAAGAGAAGCAGCCTGGATGGGGAGAAAGGGTTAATTTTGACCAAACTGTGCTGCCAGAGGAGTGGCCTGGGGCTATGAGATTACCACCATTAGCTTTCTCTGTAATAGCACAAGATCTTCCATATCAAAACATCTGGTACAATTGAAGAATTGCAGGAAGTTTGGTCACTTGAAAAAAATCTGTGACCAAGCCACTAAAAGTCTCAGAGCTCAAAATGTCCAGTGTGGTAACTATGAGGAATATGGTACTTTCTGAGCCTGGTCTCAAAAATGACAGGGATGTTAACTCTGAGAAATATGGTATTTCCCAAAGGGACCTTTTCTGGTGGCAATGGGTTCTCCTTGGAAAGGAAACTGAGGCTTCCAGGGGTTTGTATCTTCTGTGATTATGGCTGCCATTGGGGTAATGAGTAAAAGTCCAATAGAGACATACAAGGTAATATCTTGCCATCACGGAGTGGCTTTGGATCCATAGCTCAAGGCTTAGCAGCAAAAAGTACTAGCCACTTCAGTCAAAAGTTTCCAGGTTATAAAGAACAATAGAAAAGAAAACAAACAAACAAAAAATCATTCTGATCCAAAAAGAATTTGGTGCATTGATAACCTCCTTTTAAGAAAGCATCAAAGAGTCGCATTCATATTAAAGGAAAAAGCCATTTTTGGACTAAAAGGGAGATACGTAGTGAGAATTTTTTAAAAAACCGAGCTACATTATGTGAATATATTTTTGTTTTAATCTCAGGTGTGTGATATGGGGAGACTTCAGTTTCTTCATAGCGGCTATGCCTTGCCTCTTGCACTAGCAGGGGCATGTTTTTTCCAGCTACAGATAGTTCACATTAGGAAATCTTGAGAGGGGATAAATGCCAGAGCTCGAGCAGTCCAGGAGCACTAGAAAGAAGAATGCCACTGCTGTTTGTCTATTCTGCTCCTGGTTGTTGTTGTTGTTGTTGTTGTTGTTGTTGTTGTTGCAATTTGATGAGAAGAAGATAGAGATCTCCTGACTATGAATATTGAGCTTACCCCAAGGAACCTGATGACCTTAATCGGCAGGAAGTAGCCTAAAAGGATCTCAATGCCCTCTCTCCCCACTAACCTTCTGCCTGTCCTACCTGATGCTGGGACTGTTGAAAGGGATTGGGGTGGAGAAGGGTGGTAGATGTAACAACCCAAATAAAATTGATTAAAAATATGCCTACATACGCACACGGAAATGTACTGTTTTGGCTCAATTTGGGTGTGTCACTAACTCAGGGAAAGGCAGTCAGGCACTGGTCACTGTATATTTTGAGAAACTCCTCCTGTGGGAGCCAACTTGAATGTACTTGAGATCTTGACTTTTGCTACAGAAAAGAATTTCAGAATAAGTCAGTATGCAGCAGGTTGGTATCTATTAAGTTAAAGACAGCTCATACTTAGGTTCAAGTAAAAACATTAAGGGAATGAGGCAGTTGCCTAAGGGCTTTCCTATGTGATGTAGGGGGTTCTGACGTAATATTATTTGAAAAGTATAATTTGCACACAGTTTTAGGTTAAGCAAAGCTTAACACTTAAGTTAAAAAATTGGAGCTGGTTAACTTCGTTGTCCTACTATGAAGAAATAGCTTCACTGAAATGCAGTGTAGTTGAGGGGGGAGGTGCTACTCTGGCATAGGAGTTGGACGAATTCTAATGAATCCAAGAGTCATTTACACCTTAGCCATCAACATGGCTGTTTGTTGCCTTAGCACTCTCTTTCAGGAACAGGGCACTTCCCCCCTGTGAATCAGGATCTATGGAGACCGTCTTCATAGCTGTTTTAACTTTGCCAGTTGTGGTGAATTTCTTGGCTCTCAGGCATTAAAAAACATGAAGTGAGGGATTCCATTCCTTTCTAAGGCCCCAATGTTAGTCAGAAATAAGAAACATCTTATTAGCTGGGCATGGTGACTCATACCTTTAATCTCAGCACTTGGGAGGCAGAGGCAGATGGATCTTTGTGAGTTCCAAGCCATCCTGGTCTATAAAGTGAGTCCAGGCCAGCCAAAGCTACAAAGAGAAACCCTGTCTCGAGGGGAAAAAAAAAGAAAAGAAAGAAAGAAAGAAAAGAAAAGAAAGAAAGAGATCTTATTGCAGTTGGTAGTAGTTAATACAGAAATTTATGACTGCTGAATGTGTACATGAAATAGACATATGAGTTACTTTTAAAATATACATTTGCATTAATTCACTCAGAATGTCATACAGTGTATCTTGATCACAATCATCTTCCACTCTCTCCTTAATTCTACCTGGATTTGCCTCCCATATCTCCCCATCCCCTCCCAACTTGTATCCTCTTTGTTTTTACCTGAATTCAGTCCATGCTGCCTACATAGCCTAGATGTAGGGCCATCTCCTGGATGGGGACAAACCCTCAGAGGAAACCAGCTCTCCTTCCCTAGAAGCCATCTTGGGCAATGGCTCCTCAGTTAGTGATGGAAGGTTACTAGTTTTGCATCCCTCCATGCCAGAACATTGACCAACTTGATCTTGTACATGCAAAGTCATAAAACTCAAGTGAAAATCCTGATGCTTTCTCCTTTTCCTGAATAGAGTAATGTGCTCACATTGAGGTATTCTAGAATACAGAGAGGTCAAAAGGACAACAGAGAATTCCCAATCCTTTTTGTTCCTTTAGCTTGTTTTGTACAGCAGTTCAATGAGGTGCTCTCTTAAAAGTACTGCTCTTTTTTGGTCTCTAGCTCATAAAATCTTAAAAATACATGTAAAGTCATGGATAATTCAAAACTCAGGTGGGTCTGGCCTTACTTCTGATGCTCTGAATCTGATTGGTCCTTCCACACACTCTGTAAAGTCTGACACTTGTAAACCAAGCTCTTACAAGGATTTTGACCCCTGAGCCAACTTATTTCAAGTGGATGCATTTTCTGTTCTCTTAAGGTTCTGATATGTGTTTTATCTTCTGACCTTTCGCACATGGGTTTGACCTCTTGAGTCGGGTTCTACCACGATTTGGCTCCCTCTCCCATGCCTGGCTGTGTGCACCCCTTCACTTCTGATTCCTCACAGCTCCAGAGAAGCTCTCCTCACCCATTAGTCTATATAGACCAGGTCTCCAAGGCCATCCTATAACCCTAATGAGAAAAAGAGGATTGAAAAAAAGAATTACTTTAATATATAACTTAAAATATTAAAACTAAATGTAAACCAAGAATAAATCAAGTTTAGAAAGAGGCTGACCACTAGACCCATTATTAATCTCATTTTACCATGTATCAGATAAACATCCGAATGTCATTTTAAAGTATAATTATTTCAATGCAAAAAATAATAAAAATATAAAAAATACAAGCCTGAACTTTATGTGATACATAAACTTCCCTTTCTGACTGATAAACTCATGTGTCTAATGGCAGAGATTTCTGAAATGATAGGACAGATAGCTAGAAAATAGAGCAGGAAAACCTTAATGGCCAATTTTAAACTATAATGCTTCTAGATTAGGAATGCCTCACTGGGGCCCGGAGAAATGGTTCAGAGGTTAAGAGCACTGACTCCTCTTCCATAGGTCTTAAGTAAATTCCCAGCAACCACATGGTGGCTCACAACCATCTATAATGTGATAATATGCCCTCTTCTGGCCTACATGCTGGCAGAGCACTGTATAAATAATAAATAAATAAATAATTTTTAAAAAAGAATGCCTCTCTCACAATGGAAGTAAATTCAGTTCCTATATGGAGAAACTTTTATTTTAAATATAGTCTTAAAAATTCCACATGGATGGTGTGCCAAGAAAGAAGCCAACACAACATACAAGGAAACAGACCCAGGAGAGACTCACCCAATAGAGCAACTCATGAAATCAGATCTAAAACCATTGCAAGTATTTTAAGAATAGCTATAAAATATAGTGCATATGTTAAAGGTAATAAAAAGACCATTAAAATATATTGAAGAACAATGGACAATTTAAAAAAAACTAGCGTACTTGGTTAGGAACCAAACCTAACAACTGGAGAGGAATAGGATAATCATTGAAATAAAAATTTACTGACCTGGCAAAATTGCAGATGTGGGAATTAGTACTCATAGAAAGAGTGAAAAATACTTTAAAATATGCCATAAAATATCTTTAAAAGCAATGAACTGCATGAAGAAAAATAACAGATGGAGAGAATGGAGTGCCCCTGTTTTAGGAAAACAATCCAAAGGGCTAGAGAGAAGCAGTTCCCAAGGAGTAAATGACCAAAAATGTTCCGTGATGAATGAAAGAGATGGAGTCTCAGATTTAGAAAGACGAATTGTCACACGGCACAAAATATACAGTCTGTCACCGGAGCCCTTAATAGGAACGGTTAGAACAGGAAAATATATCTCGAAAATCTGAAAAGTATTTCCAAGGAAAGACAGATTCCTTCCAAAGGGGTAAGCATTTTCTTGACGGATGACTCTCGGCCGGAACAATAGGAGCCGGAAAGGAGTGAGATATTTTCAAGGTGTCCGGAGGAGGCTGTGACAACCCGGAAATCTACTCTTTACAGACAAAGCCAAAGAAATGTATTTTCAGATCAAAGCAGAAACTGCTCAAGGAATGCAAAGTTGTTTCCTTTAGAAAGATGAAGCAAGAGTGTAGAAAGAAACTAGAGGTGCGAAAAAGAACTGTAAAGAAACAGGAAACATATTTACTGATGTCTAAAATGACAATGATGAAGTGAAATAATCAGAACAAAGCTGGTGCATGAGGGAGAAACTTCATATTTGGTTCAGGGCAGAATGTTTGTTAAAATGTCTAGGGTAACCACTAACAAGAACAAGGGTAAATAAAGTTCCTAAACTAGGAAGGGAAGGTAAAACAAAACAGATTTTTGCATTCTGTGGATTGCAAAACATGAAGTGGCAGAGAACCAAACCGTGCAAAGTTGATATAAATGTAAGGAATAAAATCAGGTCAAAAACTATGTTAAATCTTTTAGTAAGTAATGTCTCTTTAGTCAAAAAGCAGTCTTTTACTGACTAGATTTTTAATACTATTTTTCTTTTAAAATTACACACACATACACACACACACACACACACACACACACACACACACACACACAGTGTATTTTGTTCATACCCACAAGTGCTCTTTCTCTCCAACTCACTCCCTACACATCTTCCTTCCAAACTCATCCCTTTTAAAAAGATAGTACACTGAGTGCTGCCCATCGGCATATAGGTGTAGATGGTTTAGCCACAAGTGCAAACACAAGCTACCCAAACTTCCTGGACACTAATAAAATGAGGAAGAGATGTTATAGAAAATACTAATAAAAAGACTTTCTACTATTGTGTTATCAAACAAAAGAATGTATGCCCCAAAACACAATTCTTTAGAAAGAGATAGATTGTTTGGTGCTGGAATTCACGTAGAAGACATTTTGGTTACAGGTAAAAATAGCATACATAGCTAAATACAAATAACCAAAGCACTATGAATGTAGCATTTATATAACCCCTGATTGTTTCATGGTTCTTCTTGCTCTAGGTAGTTTATTGTATAGTTGTGTAATAATATAAATATACATGTGAAAATTAAGAAATATTTAATAATAAAAAAAACTATAAATAGTTTCAAAACAATTCTTCCCAGAATGGCCACTAGAAGGCCAGAAACTAACCATTATAGCTGAGAGTTTAGCGTTCCTCTCTCAGGAATCAATAAGCTAAACAGACGGTTTTGCAGTATGAGGGAAAATAAGTATGTGTGTATAGCAGACCATACCCAAAGCTAGAAAGTACAGTTTCTTATCAAATAACCATGGGACTTTTAACACTGAAGAATCATCATTAAGCAACTCATATTAACTCCCTAAGATTAAGTGGGTATCTGTGAAAGGAGAATAGTTCGTTGTTGTTGTTGTTGTTTGTATGTCTTTACTTTTGAGTCAGAATCTCTTCTGAGTTAGGCTGGTATCCAACTTCCTATACACCTGTGCAAGGCTATCATTTTCTCATGCTCCCGCATCTGTCCTCAGTGCTGGGATAACAAGTATGTGCTAACATACCCAGATAAATGTAATTCTAAACAACACAGGACTGAGTATTTGAAAATACATCATGAAATAATGTATGTCTAAAAGAGATTTGGGGAAATGTAAACACTAATCAACATGATTATTAAAATATACTTAGAAAATTTATGTTAAAATAACCTTTAAGTTTGAATATTCATAATAAAATATAATATTTTGGAGAAAGGAGACAGTTCAAGAAAGTGGAGTTAAAAACAATAGCATAAATTAAATGTGAAAAAGATTGAATTCAGGTTAAGAGCAAAAATTAATAACATTGAAAATTAGGTTAAAATGGACAAGGCTTACACACCAAAATTTGGTAAGTTAAAGTTTGGTAAACTGAGAAAAGTCCAATTAGGACTAGAGGCTGTTGCTTTACAAATAATTCTGATAACACAAAAATTTTTATTTGCTACATATAATACTTATTTTTTCAACTCCAATTCTTGCTAAAACTTGCTATGGCTTATGCACATCAGTATATAAACGGTTAGTATTTGTTCCCCTTAGTAAAAAAATAAAAATAAACAATAATAAAGCAGTGTGAAAGAAGCAGATAAACGCTAACACATAGAATCAATATTATAAAAATATCAAACCACACCAACCCTTCCATTCAACATGATTCCTTTTCATTTTTGTATATGTATGTGTGATGTGCATATATGCATTTGTGTTCACATTTGTGAGTACATGTATGGGCACATGTCTTCATGTGTACAAGTTGGATGTTGACACCACATGTCTTCTTTGATGGCATTTTCCTTTATATGAGGCAGAATATCTTATTGAGCCCAAACCTTGCTGACTTGTGTAGTCTATCTAGCCAGCTTTCTCTGGGGATGCCTTGTCCATGCCTTCAAGGGGGCTGAGAATAAATATGTAAGTAGGTAAATAAATAAATAAATAAATAAATAATTGCTGCTTGGCATTTACATGCTGCTAGGCATCCTGCTAGACTGCTCCTCATGTTCAGCCATGCTACATTTATAACCTCATGATCCCTATAAGGCTTTTTCCTTTTAGTGACATCTGAAAAGGAAGATTCTAGGTTGCATTTTTACAATGAAACACCAGTACATAATTTTCCCTTCTTTTATGAACTAATTATTCCTGAGAAGTTGACAGTAGAGTGGAAGGAACAAACTCAAGCTTGTACGGAAACCGAAGCTACAGAAATGGTACTGTAGAGCTTAAGACAAAGGAGACGGCCTCCAGAGATGTAACAGTTCATTAGTTTTTTTCAGAAACCCAAATGCAATGAAGGCTCTATTGTGAAATACAGAGCTCTAAAGTTTAGGAGAGAACTCCAGGGAGATCTTTTAATATCTCATAAAAGGAGGCCATCGTGACCAAGTCCCAAAACATCACCATAAATGAACATTGATGAATTTTACTTCATTAAAGGGAGACACTTTTGTTCATCAGAAGATACCAGAAAGATTGAAAAGACATGGCTAAGCCCATAACATGTTCCCTGTACAGGCCAGTGAGAAACCAGTCACATATACGAATCACTAGGACTATTTCTCAGGATAAACTGGTCAATAAGAAAGTATCCTAAGAGAAAAGTAACCTAGAAACCAGGGAATGCTGTTAAAACAAGCGATTCACTTGTTCATCTCTATGGAAAATGATCTGTGGCTTCAGTAAGATAAGGGAAAGGACATTAATACTATAATGCCATCACAATTTAAAACCAAGTAGTCACCCCAAGTTATTCGCTCTGTCAGGGAATATAGCTTTGCAGGGAAATTCAGAATTTCTTCCACTGCTGACTGTAAATAGACACAGCTATTTGAAGAGCAGTGTGGGGCTGTCTTAATGTATAGGCTGCATATGTTTTGTAATCTTGAAAATCACACTACCAGCTATTTTAGAAAATACTTTGTATGTGTCTAGCAATAATAAGTAGTAATTGTCATTATAACATTTTAAAAAGGACTTTTCCTGAAGAAGAAGAAGAAGAAGAAGAAGAAGAAGAAGAAGAAGAAGAAGAAGAAGAAGAAGAAGAAGAAGAAGAAGAATGTAGGTTGTGCCATGAGCAATCTGGTGCATTCTTGATAGAAATATTACAGAGCACTAAAAAGGAGTTGCTTACACCATCAACCATGCATCCTTCAGAACTCTAGCAAGATATAAGTGCCATGCTTCAGTTGGGTAATATGAGTTCAGGACAGGAAAGAAAATACAAAGTATGGCATGTGTTTCTCCAAGGCTAATTACAGTGTAGGTTAAGTTTTCTTTAGAGCAGGGGGGACTGAGGATGAAAATAATAGTTGACAATGGATGTGGGCAGCTGTGAGCAGAGAAGCTCTTTGCTGTGCTTGTGGCTTCTAACCTTGCAGATCACTACCCTGAGGAAACCTGACAAAAGAAGGCAGGAAGATAAATGGTTGCACCTCACTCTTTCTTCCAGTTGTCTGTCCTAAGTACCACAACCTTTCCTCAGGGATGAAAAGACAAGATGCTTTCACTCAAGGGATTCGAGTGAGAAAAGAAGATATCTCTGTGGTGAAAAGTGAAAAGAAAATTATGGCTCAGAAGGACAATTCTAGGATAGGAGGATCCTGGCAGGCAAGTGAAAATGCATCTTCTGTGGGTCATCAGCTGTGTCAAAGGATGCCAAAGGCAGGTAGACCAGGACTCAAGAGCACTGACCCTTAGGGTCATCTGCATCATAGTCCATGTGAGCAGGGGAAAACTTTGTAGGTGTAGGCTTGGCTGGGAGAGAAGTCTGGCTGGAACTCACTGAAAAGAAAAAGGAGAGGGGAGGTGTTGGAACAAGACCAGAGAGGCCATGCTTTGGAGGGGGTTCACTCACTGAGCACAAATGCTTGGTAAAAACTGTCAAAATATGTCACCGGTTTATTTGATCCTTATAAAATCAGGTATTTGATAATTCTCTTTGTAGTTTGTTTTTTGAAGATCAGAAACAATTTACAGTTTTCCATTTTTTAAAATCATGTATTTATTGTCTTTTAAAAGTTGGATTAGATTATATATATATGTAATCTTAGACATTTTATATATGCATATATATGTAAATGTTAGACATTTTTATTATGTTGGTTATTAAAATATAAAGCCACTAATAAATTTAATGGATAGTGAGGGGAGTATTTTATTTTTGAACCTCTGGGCTTTAGGAGTTTTCCTTCAGTATCTGAGGAGTTGGTTAAAAAATTCACTATAAGAAATTCAATATGCATTAAATATAAATTAAAGTTGAATTCTGAAGTGGCCTGCACTATATGCTCTTTTAGTGATGACATTGTGTGCGTTTCCCACTTCCATGTGTAAGCATTCTCAGCCATGAACCTGTAGGACATCAAAGTATTCTAAAGAAAGGAAACTAATAAATGTGCATCCTTTTCAACTGTGATACAAGTACATTTTAATGACGTAAACTTGATATTGCTGTCAAAGGAAAAGTCATAGGGGATCTGATTAGTCATCCTAGGGAGGATGACAGCTTTGAGCAAGTCACATTAATCTTGGTTTGTTCACACTTCCTGAATTTTCCTGTAAGAGAACAAGTTGTCAAATGTTTGCTACCCATGAAAAACTTCAAAAAGAAACACAATCTTTTCCATTTTAAACATACACACATAGATGTGTACATATGTGTATATATATAGACATAAACACAGGCATGCCCATATGTTTTCATACTTTGGGTATATGTGAGGATGTGTATAAGTATGTGTGATGTATTTCTTGGCAGCATGGCTTTCAAAATAAGGTTTAGTGAATCTATGTACAGTAAGCTAATCTCTTGCCTGGATAGCTAATTGAGCTTCACAAAATTCTCAGTACCCCTGACCGATATACCCAGTAAAAGAAACTGGGGTTACTCAAAGATTACTTGAGCATATATTTCAAGAAGTATAAGAGCTAACAACTAGGATGACACACGAACACAAATGGTGGTTTATGTTGTTTGAAAATGAAGCTTTTTCAGAAGAAGGGAACAATAGTCACAGAAATTGGGAGAAGAGAGTTCAATTTATTGGGGACAAAAGAAGGGAGGGGTTCTATACAAATGAAGTAGTCTTTAACCTCTACCTTAAATGACTATCATGTCTTCAGCGTGTAGAGATCAGTTTCTGGGAAGAAGACATTAGCCCTTGGGGCAGGAATATGCAAATTCTTTTGGAGGGGAAGGATAAATTGAAGTAGTAGTATTGTAGGCTCAGAGAATAGTTAACTCCTCCAACGAATTATTTGATGAAGCTCCCCAGCTGTTACCAGCACGTTAAGAAGAGTACTCAGTACTCAGGGTGGCCTGGGGATATAGCTCTGTTGGTATAATGCCTTCTGAGAATGCAGGAAACCCTGGGTTCAAACCCCTGCACTGGATAAAAACAAGTGTGATGATGCACCATGATCCCAGAATTCAGGGGGTGGAGACAGGGTGTCAGAAGCTCAGTTTCATTCTTAGGTTAAGTAGCCAGTGTCTCAGGTAAGTTTGTTTTATGTTAAGCACTTGTTGACATATTCACATTAACTTAAACTGTCAATAATAACAATATTAATATGCGTGGTGATCATTCCATATTAGCATATCATTACATGAGATTACTTATATCTGCTATTTTGTGGATGTAATTTGTACTAATGGGATAACATTTCTGAAAATTCCCCTGGCATGTATTTCCTGTTCCCGGTTCCATGTCTCAGAGATGACCTCCATTAGGTCTCTTGGATTTAGTATTTACAACTTGCTCACGTCTGGGAAGCGGAGTCTGTTTTGTGTCAGGATGGCCTAGTCATTTAAGGAGCTGTGTTCAGAATCAGCATTTTTCTGTCTCTGTGTTCACTGACGTAGAGAAGAACATCAACGTCTATAAATTAATCTCTTATACATTCATACTCTGCCTCTCCTTCCAGTATTTAGTGATATCAATTTATTTTTTTCTCAGTGAGCCTGTTAGCATTTTATTCAAATCTTGTTTTTATTGAATAACGAAAAAAAAAAAACAAAAGGAAAATGTATGTAATATATGGAACATGTGCTATAGCTTTAATTGTCATTGTGTAGGGGGTAAGATAGACAGGAGAATGTCCCTGTGTGTGTGTGTGCATCCACCCCTATGCCACAGCATGTCCTGCCTATGTACAGGACAGAAGATAACATCAGGCGTAGGTGTCAGTCCTTGGATAAGACAGGCTCTCTTACTGCTCACAGCTACTACACCAAGCTCACACGTCGTCCACAGCATCTGTCTATCCCACCTCACTGCAGGAGCTCTGGAAACGCATATGTGCACTACTGCTTCTGTCTTTATGAGGCTTCTGAGGTTCTGAGTTCAGGCCGTCACTCTTTCACGGCTAATTCCTTATCAAAAGACTGAGTCATTATAACTTTTGTTTCTTATTTTGCGGTGCTAGGCATCGTATCTAGAACCTTGTACACAGATGTAAGTACTTTAGTACTGAGTTACATTCCCAGCCTAATTTTTTTTCCTTGCTTGTTTCTTTCTTTGAGCAGGGTCTTTCTCTGTAGCTCAGGTTGACATTGAACTTGCAATCTTCTTACCTCAGCCTCCAAAGTACTAGGGGTACAGGCATGCACGTGCACACTATCATGCTCAGATGGCACGATATTCTCTGCCAAGCCTACACCCCATCTATCCCTTCACAGGTTACTACCATTGTAAATTATATGTTTATTATTATTTTGATTGGTCTAAGCTCCCAAGAAATATAGCTTTAAATTATGTATACTCTCCTACTCCATGATTTTAAACTTGACGTACATAAGCTTGCAATCAATTCAGCTTTCTGCAGCTCTCTCTTTCTTGCTCAGTTTTCATAGGTGAGATATATATACAGGTGGTTACATATTGCTATAATTCTGTCATTTTCCTTTCTGAATAGAATTTTTATATAAAAACAATTTATATGCCTATCCCGCTGCCCCTACATGTTTTCAATAATTCCAGTATATCCACTAAAGCAATAGTGCTGCGCTGTATATTATTGAATATATTTTCTTATGCATGAGGATTTCTCTATGGCAGAGGATGGGGTGTTTCTCCAAAGAGCCAGACTTAAATGTCTCAGTCTCTCCAGGCAACACGCTGTCTACGCCACAGGCCCTCTGTTTCTGTTTATTTGATTTTTGTCACCGTCTATATGTGTGACAAATGACCCTAGATATGAGTAATATAAAGACTTTCCTCAGACTGTTTAGACTCAGGCCATCACTGGCCAACCTTTGCTCTATGGTAATAACTTTGAGTCAATTTGCAGTGGTTCACGCAGTAAGTTAGACACTGTGTAGCGGTATCATCTCCACACATGTGCACAAAAAATACAAAGGTGTTTCCTGCCATCCTTCCTACACTCCTCCTTGTTGTTACTCTTCTGGGCCTTAAGATTTTAAGTGAACTTTACAGTCAGCTCTCAGAAGCTGACCTTCAGTGCGCTCTCAGGTGCAATCCTTAGTTCCTAATGTGGCCACAGAGTCTTTACCATGTAAAGATAATGTTTCTCCAAAGTGGAATCTACTCTTGCTGCTGATATGCAGGAGTTCTTTTAATTCTGTCTGAAGTATATTCTTTAGCTTTTTTGCTAGAAAGCATGCCATTTTATTTTGGAAAAAAAAAAAAACAACAACAACTTTAGGTGTGGTAGCACACAAAGGTGAACGGCATAAAACTCACTGAATTGTTTTGCAATTGTCACTCACACCCATCTCTAAAACTCTTCCCAGTAAACTGAAATACTGTGTAGGTTAAACAATGCTTTGCTAGTATCCCTCCTGGCAGCCCCTGGCAGTCATCCTCCTACATTCTCTCTGCATGCATTTGATTACTCTAGGGACCTCACACAAGCAGAATCAGGCATTGTAACAATTTATTTAGCATAGTGTCCTTGATGTCTATCCAGGGTGTGACGTGAGTTTTTAGTTATAATTTTACTGAATGTCAATGACTATGACCATGTCATTTTTTTCCCCCTGTTTACACGTTTCTTTCTGTGGTTTGATTTTCCCATCCCTCCCTTCCTCAAAATAGCTCATGCTTACCCCCTCCTTCCTTTCATCCTGGCCTCTGTTTTTCTTCCATTTATTTATATATTTTGTACTTTCATTTTTTCAAAAACACATCTACACTCCAAATAGTGTTTCTGAGTTGTAGCTACCAATGGTTCTGAGGGGTTTCATAACTTGAATGAAACTGTCATGGACTTTAGATGCCTCAAATTTCAACTTGAATATTTTTGAGCTTCCACCCTCTTATGGACGCCAACCTGATTTTCTGACACAGGAGGAGGTCACAGTGACACTCTCTTCCCTTTCTAGCTCTCTATTGGTTCTTGGGAGACAGTACTTTTGGTTCAAGAAGTTTGGAAGCTCCTATGCCCAAACCTTCAGAGCCGATGACCTGCACATTCTCTCGTCCTATCTCTCATTCTATATTGATTCCTATCTAAAGATTATTTAAAATTATAAAACTACCAGACATCTACAAAGCTTAGACTCACCTGCCCAAAGCCCTTTGCAAAGGCTTTTTACTATTCCTATTTTTCTTAACCCTGTTTTCTTATGCTTTGCCGGCTTTATAGATTATAGGCAAATTCACCTGAATTTTTCCATTAATTTTAATTTGTAGCTTTATTTCATGCATACAGTGTATAATGTTTAAATCAGGTTAAAATATGTAATTTTATTGGAATCCAGGCCTACAACTATAGGACTGATCCCACAGTCTGAATCAGGCTATGCTTTCCTGTATCTCTCTCTAGGAAGTGAGTTTAAAAGTCATATTGGAGTTGGTGAAAATCTTTTCCCATTCTGTAGGCTGCTGTTTTGTCCTATTGATGGTGTCCTTTGACTTACAGAACTTTCCCAGTTTCATGAGATCCCATCCATTTATATATTGTTGTTCTTAGAGCCTAGAGCCTATGCTATCAGTGTTCTCTTCAGGAAGTTGTCTCCTGTGCCAGTGTGCTCAAGGATATTCCCTACTTTCTCTTCTATTAGGTTCATTGTATCTTGTTTTATGTTGAAGTCTTTGATACATTTGGACTTGAATTTTGTGCAGGGTGATAGATATGGATCTAATTGCCATTGTACAGGCATCATCCAGCAACTGATGGGAGCAGATGCAGAGAAACCATAGCCAAATACTAGTCAGAGCTTGGGAAGCCCTACAGAAGAGGGGGAGAAATGATTGTAGGACCCAAAGATGTTGAGAACAAAACAAGAACATGACTCATAGAACCAACTAAGTAGGACTTATAGGGGCTCAAAGAGACTATAGCTACAATCAGGGACCCTACAAGGGTCTGACCTCGATACTTTGCATATATGTTATGGCTATATAGCTTGAGGTTCTTGTGGGAGTCCTAATGATGGAATCAGGGTCTGTCTTTGACTCTTTTGCATGCTCTTAGGACCCTTTTCCTCCTAGTGGGTTGCCTCGTACAGCCTTGATTTGAGGGACTGTGCCTTGTCTTATTGTAACTTGTCATGCCATGTTCTGTTTTTATTCCTGGGAGGCCTGTTTTTGTTTGCTTGCTTGCTTTTGAAAGGAAGTGGAATAGGGGTGGATCTGGAGGAATTTGGAGGAATAAGAAGGGAGGAAAATCAGTATCAAGATGTAACATATGAGAGAATGATGATGATGATGCCATCTGTGCTGTGACTTGACAACTCTTACTTTATCGTACACACACCGTGGTACACATGTCACACACACCATGCTGAATGAATTCATGTGATGAAAAACTTCCTACCACCCTATATGGTTATTAAATCAGACCTTTCCTGTATTCTAGCGATTGGTCCCTGACTACTAAGGACTACTACTCCAAGATCTGGATCAGAAATGAAGGTTGTTCTCTGAAGCAGCTAATTTGGCCTTTTCTTCTATGGCAGCCATCTTTTACTCTTCTTTGCTTTCACTTTTTTTTTTCAACACAATTAATGAAACTCCTCTTCAGGTTTTGAAGGGAAGCCTTAGCTCCCCTTTAAGATCCCTTCATATTTAGAATTCCATATACTGCACTGTTTTTGTCTAATGCTCTGATTCCCATCTCCAAGCCCAGTCATGGCTTTAAGGCCCTCTGGGTCTAATAAACCTCATCCCTGAAGGAAAATCATGCCAGCGTCATTTGCAGAACACTGCTGTGTTTTACATCCTCTAGCACTTATAATTTCTTTTGGTAAAAGCTTTTGAAATCTACTTTTTAGCTTATCAAAACATTCAGCACATAGTTGTCATCTGTAATCACCTTGCTATGTTATAGTATACCACAACTTAATTATCTTAGGGTACAAGTTAGTGCTATTAATCTCATTATCATTATCAGATGCCTTTCTTCACTGTGTTTTTGGTTTAAGGATTTCATATTTTATTGCCAATGTATTTAGGCTCATAAAGATGTTTTATGTATCATGTTTAGTCATTTCAAATGTGTTATTGGTCAGATTACCAAAATTTATGTAATGAAAGACACAATTTAGCTCACAGAGATTATCTTGACTCAGGCTAAATAAGAAATGTTAAGCCCCTAAACTTTTTCTTAATTGAAGATTCTCACTTATCACTCAAGTGCAGAAGTATTATGATTTGAAATATAAAAAAATAAAATATTTCCTATTATCATTTAAATCTCACATTTTGTTATAAATTTTAGTAGTATGCATTATTGAAGCTGCTTTGGGAAAGGGGCATACACATATACGTTTTGTTAATTTTTTTCTTAAGGGATGCAAGCAAATATTTAATCACCCTAGATTAGGACCAATGAGAGAGGCTGCACTTGCTGTGGTCAATGAATTTGTTAAGCTATCTTCAAGATAGCTGAGGGGACACTTACAGGAGTGTAGGTGACCTCAAGGAGCTGTGCCACCACAGAATCCCACTCATCATGAACAATAACCACATGGAAAATGCATTATAGATTTCTGCTTACAGTAAGCATTTCATGTCTTTTATACTTTAACATCTCCAAACGTCACTTTCAGTTGGGGGAGGGGGTAATTCCTGGAATTCCAGGAAAATCTTCAAATCCTGTAGGAAGGTCAGTAGCTGCCATAGACCTGTCTATCACTGAATTTTTCTGCTCTAGTTGTCATGGCTATTGTATAGCTCAGGAGTGGTATCTCGTTGTGACCAGAGGAGAAAGTCACACATAACATGTGTATGTATCCACATGACCAACTACTATTTGATTATAAGATTACATTTTTGAAATATACTACTTGATAAAAAATTATCTATGATACCCATCAGTCAGTGTTTAATACTTGTCACACTTAATCATTCATGGGCAGGTGAAGAGGTTCAGAAGAGTGTATTTTCCTATATATGTGCTCCAAGTAAAGCTGAACAAGGTGATTCTCAGCTTTAAGTTTAATTTTCCCTAATATATCCTTTTTTTTGTTTAAAGGCACATCTTTCACATTCCTGTGCCTTCAAGAACAGTGTTAATTAAAGTGCTGTCTATTTTCTGTGTAGAAGTAAAGGATGTGTCTTTGAGAAAAAAATGCTGGGTCAAGTATGCTTCATTTAGGTAAGCTTCACTCGGCTGACAAGTCAATGATGTTGTTTGTAAGTCCAGTGTTAACGAATCCTGAAAGAAAAAGAGGAAAGTTTTGTTCATTGTGTTACCAGAAATTTGATTCCCTTCATGATGATCAGGAGATCCTGGGAAATCAGAGTTCTCTCTTAGGATTGGTTAGGGTCCCAAACTCACTGAAGGAAAGGTCCCAGAGTCAGATAGTATTCGAACAGCAAAGAACATTTATTTCTGCAGATGTCCAGCACGTAGGGATCACCACTCAGGAAGAATGGTGACCACAAGGTGAGCTTGCAGGCTCTTTTTAAAGCCAGTTAGGGGAATTCTCGATACAGTTACGCCATCTTTATTTCTATTGGTGTAAATTAGAAACAGGGGATGGGTGCACTGAGGATTGGCTGATGCCAAGTCAGGAGTTAATTATGAGTTGGGGGCCTACTTAAACCGGCAGTTAAACATCCTTATTTTCTCTGGCCAGATATCTTGGCCAGCTGTAATTGGTGCCCAGTTTCTCTGTTTTTTCTTGTAACTGACATTTCTCTTTCTGAGAAACAGAAACTTAAGCTTAGGCTGCCTCAGTAAGAAAATGATGCCTGTCACAGAGTTGGTTAGGCTTATTTGACCAGGCCCCCTCAGATTCTTAGTCTAATTAAAAGACCAATTTAAAGACAGACTCAAAAAGAAGTTTGAGGACAATTGTATTAGTGTTTTAAAGGAAGGAAAAAAAAAAACAGGACAGGCAAAGTATAAATCCTAGCAATTGCTTAGAGGAAGGAAATGGAGACAAGAAAGGAGAAAACAGCCACGCCATATAAGTTACAGGAGAATGAAATCAGCCACATGGGGGCAGGCAGCCTTATAGCAGGGAGGAAAAGGAACTTTAGAGAAAGAATGAACACCAAAGAATTAGGAAAACTGTGCTTGAAAGAAAGAAAGAAAGAAAGAAAGAAAGAAAGAAAGAAAGAAAGAAAGAAAACGAAAAGTTGTACTTTTCTTAACAACTCAGAAAAGCAGAGTGACTTACAAAACTCCATAGCTGAAGGCCTGTAAGCTGCTGTGGTAGGGGCCTGTGGAGACTCCAACAGGAAAAACACATTATCCCATTAACGTGATGAGTATTCCTCCTGCCTCTTTAGATTAGCATAAAGTAAGCCAATCCTCTAAGGGTGCCCTCCACCTTCCTGAGAAATATTCCCTTGGCCAGTTGATTGACCAGCTCAACTGGAATGCTTAATCTCTATCCATGCCAGAGATTTCATTCTATTTACCAGAAGGAGCTAGTTTTCTCATAAGTGGGCTTTACTGATGATATGTCAGTTGTATGTGGGGCTACTCTGGGAAGTGCAAATTAACCTCTATGTTATTAGTGAAGCAATTGACAGGATAGCAACAAGTGGTTATAATTGTGGAAGAAAATGACCACTGATAAGTACAAGTAAGTAAAGGTCAGGAGGATAGTGCCTTGTCTCAGATAGTGTGCAGACAGCATACATATTTAAAAGTAATGAGGAACATTTTAGGTGGCATGCGTTCTGCAGATGACGTGGGTGGAGAATTAGAAAGAAAGAGAGATAAGAAAGAAAAAAAGATTGTCCTGTGCATTGGCTAGATCTGGGTAGGGGTTCAAAGACATTATTCACAGTTGAGTAGAGAGCGGGGTCTGACTTTCACATGAACTCTGGTGCCCCATATTTGACCACATCCCCTGGATGGGGAGGCCTGGTGGCACTCAGAAGAAAGATAGCAGGCTACCAAGAAGAGACTTGACACCCTATGAGCAAATACAGGGGTAGGAGATCCCCCTCAGGAACAGTCATAGGGGTGGGGAGTAAGGGGAAAATGGGAGGGAGGAAGGAATGAGAGGATATAAGGGATGGGATAACAATTCAGATATAATATGAATAAATTAATAGAATATATTTTTAAAAAGAAAGAAAGAAAGAAAGAAAGAAAGAAAGAAAGAAAGAAAGAAAGAAAACTTTACTAAGGGCTATAAAAGAGAACAAGTATAAAGGAAAAAACACTAAGCAGACTGGCTTGTTTTACAAGTAAATTAATGAAGTCCACTACATAATCCAAAGAGTATTTCACGTGCAGACAATGTGATCACAGGATAAAGACTCTGACCTTGCATTCCCCCTGAAATCAATGGCAATAATCCCAGCGCTTGCTAATTCATTGTTTATGGTGACTTCATGAGATGTAACTACTGCGGTAAATGAGAGTTGACTATAGATGCACAGGTGTGTACACCTACATCCATGCTCCTGACATGATTTTAAAATGCTTAAGCTCCTAAGTGGTTAACATGGTAGACAAATGACAGTGTACATCTAGTTTCAGGAGTATTTTCTACTATTACATTGAATACCTTCTTCCTTTCGTTTACTCTTTAAGTGTACTCATTGGTTTCTTGAGACAAGGCTAGCTCCTCCTTTGTAGCTCAGGCTGGACTTTCTCAGTCTCTTATGTGCTAATAGTACTGGTGCATACTACCAAACCCATGTTCATGTACTCTTCGTTGACCCGCCCTCCCTTCTTGCCTTGTTCCCTGTCTTTCTCTTTTATTTATTAACCTTGCAGTAGTCTTTGAAGACTCTAAACTTACATCAGTCTTCCCGCCTCATCCTCCAGAGTGATGGGAATTGCTGGCATGAGCTACTACACTCATCTTCCTTCCTTCTTCTTTTCTTTTTATGCCCTCGAAGCTATCTTTTAGCTCTACATCCTGGATATTGCTTTTAGTTTCTTTTCCAAGTTTCATATAGCTTTTCTTTTGGTTATTTTAGTTTCAAATTCTGGTAAATTCTGGCATTTTATGTTTTTAATGTGTCTTTAATTTTTTTCCAATAATAACTTGTAGTAGCTTCATTCTGTCTTATGGATACAGTATTCATTGGGAGTATTCTATAATACACACACAGCCAGCCCATCACCACCACACATTTAGACCGGAGGAAACAGATGTTGATGTTAGATGCTCTGTTGGAACATATGGACAAATATGTGTGTGTGTGTGTGTGTGTGTGTGTGTGTGTGTGTGTGTGTGTGTGTATATATATGATGTTAGAACATGGGTGGAGTAGGCTCTTTAAATTGCAATGGAAGATGAATTTTACTCTGGATTGCTAATTACTACACAGATAATTTTACTAGATGCCTATAAGTATTTAACATTCATTTTTGTTTTTTTTTTTAAGTCTGAAAATGACTAAAGTATGTAAGGTACAAAGCAGATGTTTTCTTACTCTCTTATTTATCAACACAATTCCTTAGAAGCAGAGTTGTTTTCCAGTATGTAATGGGTCTTCTCAGTCACAAATTATTTTTCATTTTACACTTGTCTTCTTTGTTTTTAATTCATTTCCCTCTTTTTTAATCTTAGTATTTTAAAGCTAATTTCAAACTTTGACCAACTGTTATGAGAATGGTGCAAAGAATGCCTGCGTGGCGGCTCAGTTATTAGTTTCTGGAGGAAGCCCCATGACGCTTTCCAATGTGACTCTGCTAATTTATATTCCCACCAACAACATGTAAGAGTCCTGTCCTTGCCAACACTTTTTTTTTTTTATCATTTTGATAAAGGCCATTCTAGCATTAGTGAGGTGATATTTTATTGTGGTTTTGATTTGCATTACTCTAATGACCAGTGATGCTGAGCGTGTTTTCATTTAGCTTGTGGCCATTGGTATGTCTTCCTTAGAGAAATATGTCAGGCTCAGTGCCCATTTTTTTTAATCAGATTATTTGTGTTCTTGCTGTTGAGCTGTTTGAGTTACTTATGCATTTTCTCTATTAATACCTCATCTGATAGATGATTTCTCAGTATTTTCTTCATTCTACAGAAAGGGATATTTGAAAGCCATATATCTATATTCATTCTCTTCATTAATTTATCACTTGACCATATGATTGCTAACACAAATTCACAGTTTTAATACCAAAGGAGAATAAAGATATTTGACTAGAGCCAAATACAAGTGGCCTTGGCATGGGAACACAGATTCCGCCTATCATAAACGCCATGTTAAGATATAATAGCAGATATATGAAGTTCTTACAGTTTAAAAACAAAAGAAAGTCACTAAATCAAGGCCTTTTTCAAGCAAACTGGTGGAAAAATCATGCAAACCATTTACAACAAGGTAGATAAATATCTTCTATGTTTCAGGTCTTATCTGATGACATTCTTAGCTTTTGAGTTGTCAGAAGATAGTGGTTGTTAATATCTCTCCCTAAGGTTTTCCTTGATAGTCAGTAAGGTATTAAGGCTGGTGCAGATAGTCAATGAGAGGAAAGTATCTGCAACATTCCCAGGATCTACGTTCTAATGAGTCATCAGCCTTGCTGAGTAGGTGAGGCATTTTTCCCACTGAGAATTTCAGTTGACAGCATTTATTAATCCTACTTCTGCCTATACAGTCAAAGGAACTGAAATTAGTATGTTGAGGATACACCTGCACACCCATGTTAACTCCAAAATTATTAAAAAGGCAAGAGTAGAGTTGACCTAAATGTCCATCAGTAGATGAGTAGAAACCATTGCAGGGTAGGCAGTGATTAGAGTCAGGGTACCAGATAGAAAAGATCAAAAGGATTTGAGACTTATTAAAAAGCCATGTAACTATTGTCAGTAACTGTAGATATTTCAAAGTAACTAAAAGTAAATTTAAACCTTTTCACTAGCAAAATTATAGTTACACAATGTGATGGATATGTGTACTTCCATTTCATGTTGTATACACATATCAAAATACATTATACCTGTGAATGTATAGTTATGAGTTGTCAATCAAAAGTAATATCAACAAGAATAATAAAAATGTTAAATAGACAGGGAAAAATATCCAAGATACATTGCTAAATTAAAAAGGCAGTTTCAAGAGACCTTATGAAATATGGCCTTATGTTAAAAAAATCAATATATGTCAAAATTTATTGAACACGAGAATCTGTGCCTTGTAACAGTAGTTTTATATAGATATAAGGTAATACACTTAAAATGAATGTGTGCATGCTCTACATTGGTGTGTGCTAATATGCAGAATACCACAGACTAGGTGACTGAAACTACACTTTGGTTACCAGCTGTCTTGGTTACTGTTCTATTGCTATAAAGAGACACCATGGCCAAGGCCACTTATTAACAAAAGCATTTAACTGGGAGCTTGCTTACAGTTTCATAGGGATAGTCCACGATCATGATGGGAAGCATGGTAGCAAGCAGGCAGGCATGACACTAACACCTGGCTAAGAGCTCACATTTGATCTGCTAGTTGCGGGCAAAGAAAGGGACTGGGCTTCTTAGGAGCTTTTGAAACCTCAAAGCCCACCACCAGTGACACACCTTCTCTAACAAGGCCATAGCTCCTAACCCTTTCCCAAGCAGGGCTCCAACTGTGAACTAAACCTTTAAATACATGAGCCTATGGGGGCCTGTCTCACACAAGCCACCCCCCTGGCAGTTCTGGATATTGATGGCCCAAGACAGAGATGTATATAGGTTTACTTCCCTGGGTTCCCCCTCTTTAACTTGTAGTGACTGCCGTCGGAATGGGTACTCTCACTGTCCTCTTCTTGGCCCAGTTCCCTGGTGAGTCTTTAATCATCCAAATGACTTCTTTGTATAAGGAACCAGTCATACGTGTTTAGGGTTCATCCCCTAAAGGCTCCTAAATGCTCTGTCACTAAAGATACCGAAGTCCCTTTTATTTACTCTTCCATGTTTCATAGTTACACAGAATCTAAAAGCATTACATGGGAGTTTCCAGGCACTAAAAGTGAGTGTGTTTTATGTTGTTAACTAGCATAATGATGGCTTGTACTGATCTGCCCTGTCTTTCATCGAACGTGCACTGTCTCTTTACCCAGTGTTTCCATACTGTGTGGAGAACTGGAGCCATACTTCTGCTCAGTTTCCAGATCCACTATTGTAATAGTGCGTTGCTTGCTCACATGGCCTTTATTTTTTTTAATGGTGTCCTCAAAACACTGGAGTTCTTATAACGGCAGCTCAGATATGGCAAAGAAAGACTGTACTGTGCTTCCTTTAAGTGAAAAATATAAGATAGTTTACAAGAAAGACAGACAAAACACTCATGTGCATCTTGTGATTGTTAAGATTTGTTATAATTATTTTATTTTGTTGCATACAGTTCTTAACCTCTTACTGTACTTTATTTATAAATTAAGCCTTATCACAGGTATGAATTCATGAGAAAGACATAGTATATGTAGTGTTTATAAGATCTGTAGTTGTAAGCACTATCGGGGAACTTGGAACATATCCTCTCCAGATAATGGAAGACCACTCTAGTTGCATTCTGTGCTCACACGTACTAGGAGTTAGAAATTGACTTTCCAGATTTGAAAGACACATTTCAGCTTAAAATATCCAAGTTCCCCCAGTGTTAATATCCTGCCATATTGATCTTATTGCTGTATTCTTACATGTATTGCTGTATTTTTCCTCACCACTGAGAAGTAAGGCATGGGTCTTCATTAGTTAATTACTATGTCAATATGCATATGCTAAAATAAGGAAATGCTCCCAAAAATGACAGTAAAACCATCAAAATCAGAAATCAATATTCAGATTAATATTTCAGTGTAATATAAAGAGCAATCAAATTTTCTGTTCATCTTCAAATATCCTCAGAGCATTGATAAGTCTATTTGAAATCTTACATATAGTGTTTAGCTTTCAAATTTCTTTGATAGCCTTCACTCTGGAAAAATGCCTTCAGTCTTCTGCTTATCATCTGGCCTTGGTACTTTTGAACAGAAGAGGACAGTTATTCATAGAAAGTCCCTAATATAGGATTGAGTGATGGTCCTCAAGATGTGAGCTGGGTTGGACAACTTGAGCAGGAATTCCACAGTCATAAGCTCTGTCCTCCTGTGGCAGATACACAGTGGCAATCTGTATTGCTACTAAATTCTACCACACATGAATGATGGCACCTACAAGTTTTCCACTCCAGGGCAAATCAGCAAGGTTTTTAAAAATATATTATCTAATTTTACCGAGTGGGTAATGTATCAGGTTGTAGACATTTTCCATCCCTTATTCTCTTTTCACTATTAACTTATCCAGTGTGACTCCTGGGTTCCTGTTCTATTTAATGTACTAAAATATGCTGCTGTGGTTATTCATTCAGAAGTTCTTGCTTTTAAACAACTCCCTGTCCTTTTAGCATGTCTATATTTTAGCACATCTGCATGGGGCGAATGCATTTATAGTGTGTCCCATTGTGCAGATAAAGATTGGCAAGGAAGGAAGACAGGCTGTAAGAAACAAGGCCCAAATATTCAATGTGGAATGAGCTTTATGTTTTATCTTTTCCTCACCAGTTCCTGCCCATGTGGCCTAAGCCTATCACTGAATAGCTGAGAGTATGCTCAGACTTGGCCTGAAAAAACACCTCTAAAAACTGTGTGTTTTCTCCTAAGATTCTTACTTCCACTCTCATTGAAAATCTTTGGCTGTTTACTTCATGAAAATATTTCTCTTTTTTTTTCCTTATGCCTCTCTTTTACTTTTAGTGAAATATTGGAACACTACTTTTAAAATATGGTCAGCATTGTGATTTGTAAATAAAACTATAGTTTTATCTTTCCAACTAGCCTTTTATAATTTAAAGGGACAAATCTTTTTACCTCACATCCCGACAATAAAATACTAAAAGCACTTTCTTCTAATTTAAAAAATGTAGTTAAATGTATTTATCAAGTTAATACGTTCATAAGGTAATCAAATGATCCAGCTGGGAGCTCCTGAATTTCTTATGTGTTTGTCCATTTATATGAGTTGAAAGTCAGTTCCTAGTTCTCATTTCAAGATTATATGCCAGCAGAAGTCTTGGACAGATATTTTCCTTTTATGTTGGATATATTGCCTTCACTCTGGTAGGGTTATTAAAAAAAAAGCCTTGGTAAAAATAAATAAGTTAAACCACAAATGTTCTATGCTTATAGAATGACATAAATGTTGCAGAATGTGAAACTTCAAGTCAAGACTTTGAAAAAAATAAAACAATCATATCCAACCATCATCATCTTTGTCATCATTGTCGTCGTCGTTGTCGTCATCATCATCATCATCATCATCATCATCATCATCATCACCACTACCATTATGATCATTTCCTCTACAGGAGAAAAGGTGAAAAAAAATACCCATCCATCTCCCATGCAAAGCCATGGCACATACTGATAGTTTTAGTGGGCTTCAAAGAGACAGAGAACACAGTTAGCTAAGGAAAGCTAGACTCTGTTATGATAGCAATACCCTCTAAATGATAGGAAGGAAGGGGCTCCCCTCCCATTTCTGTATCCTGGCTCAGATATTAACAACTGAGATGACTCTTTGCTGAAACATTTGTTGCAACCAAAGGCCATGGGAGTTACCCTGAGACAACCAGTTAGACAACACATACTCATAAGGGAAAGCTTCACTTGTGTGTCTAGAGTTTGGGTATTAACATACTGTCTACATTTAAAGAATTGTATTTATTATCAATAATTATTCCTCTGGTGCATTTGGGAAGGGAGGGATGAAAGTGGTTTTTATCTCATTAGTGTGTTTTCACTGGTAACTGTTTGTAATATTGGTTCCTTTTGATCTCCCTTTGATTATAGTGTGCAAAGCTGATAGAATCTGTTATTATTTCCATTAATAACTAAGTATCTCTTGTGGTTGACAAGGCAATTTGTTATTATCAGGCCTCCTTTGTGCAGTGCAAAGAGGTTTACACCCGCTCTCCCACCCAGCCCTTGTAAAAACAACAGGCATTTATCTGCTTTTAGCAGCCTGGAGGTGCTGCCCTCCTCACAGGGACTCAGAATGGATAGCCAAGAAACACCTTCACAGGGTGATAGGGAATGGCAGGTAGGATTTCGATCTGGATATAATTTCTTCTAGTTTACAGGCAAATTGGGCTGCTGAGCCTATGAACTATCTGTTGCCCTTGGTGTACTTTTGTTGGGTTGAAGGTGGGTGGCATAAGAAGAGGAAGGACATGGATGAAGGTGCTCCTGCTGAAGTTTCTCTTGAAACCAGCCAGGTGTACTTCCCCCACACCTTCTGCATTTGGAGCTCCCAATCTTGAAGTTCTGGCAGATTATGAAGGTGAGAAAATCAGCAACTCAATTGGCTTCATCATCAAATTTCTATATTTGTCTCAAATTTGTGTGTCTCTGCCATCCTCATTCCCAGGGACTTTGAGATATTTGACAAACTTGACACATACGAAGATAATTCCCGTCACTTTCTAAATGACTCCACCTCCAAGAATAACTCAGTGTTTGGCTCATTAAAACTGAAATGACTGAGAGGAGTTGGGTTCAAGATATGACAATTTCCCATCTCTCAAATACAGTAGGTGGTCTTCAAAACACAAACGTTCCCCCGAGGGCTGAGTTGACATTCAGGCTGTCATCTACAACAGATGCTTCATAATTTTTCAACGTCTATTGGTTTGCTGCACTCACTGTAGTCCTGGAAGCCTCCCTGGCTGATGGGTTTAACCATAAGCATTGATAACAGCAAAAAGGAGAAGGGAGCTTTCCAAAGTGGCAGCTGCAGACAGCTGTTGGCACCTCCTCTATTTCCCCTAAGGCTAGTATTGTCTATGGATACAAGAGTTGGTGCAGAAATAGTCATGGGTATTTCCCATGTAGTCCTGACTTAGTACTGTGGGCACCATCTCTGCACCTGTCCAAAAGGTCTAAGAGAAAAAAATGAATTATGCAAATCAAGTGACCCTGCCAGGTCCTCTGGGGGCTGTATTGCCTTTAGAGGTAGTTGAGGGGCTTGCTGATGTTTTCTAGCTGAAGGTTTATGAGGTCATGAGAGAGGTCTCAGAAGTGGAATGGTAACCAATCTTAGTTATCCTTGACTCTACATGGTCCAGCTCTTCTTCACTAACTCATCCCAATAACACCACAGCTGGATAGCACATCTTCTCAGTGAGGTTAAAGCAACCTGTACTCTTCACTATTGAACAATTGGGCCCCAAGAGTCCTTTCAACCAGAACCTTGCATGCTTACACATATGCTGAGACAGGTTCATTGAGTCCTACCAGCAACAATTAGAGAGGTGTCCCCCTCCCCTGAGCCTAATTATGGGCCTTTCCTGAATCAGGAGTTTTGTGCATGACTTCTGTTTGCATATTGTGCCATAACTCGAGATTACTCCTGTACTCTTGCTATTTTTAAATGTTAAAGCAAGTAAGAAGGAGGTCATTTGCCTGAGGATGTCCTTGTACCTGGAGTCCTTCCACAAGCAAAGTGAAACTTGGAGACATTTTTTTTATGACTTTTCAAAAAAAATGATCCTTAACCACACAGGCACTTGGTGATGTAACTAAAGACCTATGATCTCATCCTCAAATAAGGCAAGTGCCTCACAGTGGCCAATTAAGTCATTTAGTCTCATTTGCTGGTAGGAAATTTTCAGAAACTTCTCAGCTTAAGATGCTTCCCACTTTATGCCTGTTTCTTCGTTCATTGTGCTGGAGATGGAGAGGAAAAGAGAGAGGGAGGGACGGGGAAGAAGAAGGGAGGAGGAGGGAGGAAGACATAGTGAGAGAGGAGGAGAGAAGGAAAGACAGAGACAGAGACAGAGAGAATAGCAATTTTGATATCACATACAAGCAATAAGGTGACTGCTAACCAAGACATTTACATAGGGTTTTAATCTGGATCTCTTGACTTATTTACACAAACTAGAATTAAATTATACTTACATTTTACTTACATTGATTGTATTTCTTCTGCTAGTAAGATTTCCCTCACTCAAGCAATTCTACACCAGCCATATTTGGTAAGGGATGGAGGACAGACTGGGTTGTGTGAGATTCTGATTCACATTGGAATGGTTTCAATATGAGCTGTCACCCCAGTCCTGTGTATTAAACCTTGGTAACCAGCTCTCTCTTGCTCTGTTTTGAGAATGTGTAAGTTTTAGGTGGCCTCGCTGGAGGAAGTGAGTCACTGGGAATGTATGCTCAGGGTTGGAGGACAGTATCTTGTCAGAGATGTACCCTCTCTTTCTGCTTCCTGATCTCTGTGAGAAGAGCCTCCTGTATCACATGTTTCTTGCACCATCATGTTCCTCATTATGACCCAGAATCACCTGCAGTCAAAGGCTATGGACTGAAGACTTGGAAAATTTGATTTCAAATAGTCATTTCTATTCTTTACCTTGTTATGTAGGTTACAGCCATGCCAAAAAAAAAAAAAAAAAAAAAAAAAAAAAGCAAAGGAAAATGAAAGCCCAGCACACCTATTATTTGACTGGGCACAGAAACCATTGCCAGGCTCGGGGACTCCTTCCCAACACTTTTACCACCAGTGCCAGGAGGTCAGCGGCCAAACCTCCCAATTACTCAGCAACAGCATTTGGCACTAGGCAGGGAAGGTATGTTCCATTTGTTACAAGGTGTGGAGTTTATCTTCTGGGGAATTTCACATAGTCCTTGGTGTGACTCACTTTAGCATCATAGAAATTGGTCACGATTTGTTCATTTAACTTGTCCCCTGGAAAGAAGGATCTATTAATTGCATGGCACTGGCAGAGAGTTTCCAGTTCACAAATTAAAGTTGGACTACTGATCATCCAGCATAGCAGGTACCGTCATGCTCATATCACAAACAAAGAATCACAATCAAAGATGCTCAGAAATCTTGTCCAAGCAAGATCATTTCTGGGATAAGAACGGTTCTTGAAACCATCACTGAGAACCTTTACACTAATAAATACATACCCATCCCTTTCCTCGTCAGTTTCTTTTCTTTAAAGAATAGTAATAAGAAGAAGCCATGAAATGTGACACAAATTAGGCTCCAGGTGATTTGGAGGGTAATAAATTTTTTGAGGTACAATGTCTGACTTTTATGGTTTGAATATTAACTGCTATAGGTTTCAGAGTGTGATATGGGGGCAGGGTTGACTACAAGTGGTAGAAAGCATCCTTTAAAAATTTGTCAATATATACTCAGCATAAATCAATTGACACGATGTTATTGTCTATCAATATAAGAATAGTCATCTTTAGCTCTTGGGAATGTACTCTTTCATTTTAGTAACTATTATATTGTGGGAACACTTCCATCTGAGCTCCTCAGTCTCACATGTCTACCACCTCTCATAGATGGTTCAGCAGACTCTTAAATCAGATGTAGGCTTGCATGAGCAATCTTGACCTCTGCTTGCACACTCCCTACTTCCTCCTAGTTCCCACAGAAGCTCCAACTTACAGAGAAAATACGAGTTTTAAATGGCAGAGTTACACGAAAAATGCCTCATAACATTTTTCTATAATATAATTACCCAATAAATGTTTGTTGAATTGAACTCTACTTGGAAAACAAATTATAGTTCGATGAACATTTTTTACCATGGTTAAGAAAGCGTTCTGCTTCCCTTTACTCAACAACCAGATTACATTGGTTAAAGAGTACAACTGCCTAGAGGTTTAAGAAAAGCACAAAGGCTGCAAGCATTTTTGTGACAGCCCGGTTCTAAGAGGACAGATGTGAAATCGTAAAACACAGAAGAATAATGTATTCTGGCTGAACCAGACCTGTGCAGCTTTCCAGGAGCTCCTGTTATTAGCCAAGCTTGTCAAGAACTAATCATTAGCTTTCAAGTTCTGGAAGGCTACTCTGAAAGTTTACTTTAACCTTAACATACACAAAAATGTTTGTATTGCTACCCACTGATAAGAAAACTATTAGCATTCATTAAGTGCAGCCATAAATCTCTCCCTCTAGAAGAACAATATTGCAGCCTTCCAACTGCCATAATGAATGCAGTGTTTAATCTCTCCTTGGGAGAGTGTCCTGGCTTCAGACTTCTGTTAGAGTCTTACTACTGGGAAAGCACAGAATTCTGGGAATGGGCCAGATGCCAAAGAGGTTATACTGCACCCAAATTCAGTTCCAAAGTGCCTTCAAATTACCATTAGCTGAGAAGCCTTAATTTTGAATAGAAACTGGAAAGAAATATGGCTTATTCAGAAAGGAGAGAAGTGACTTTTGTTGAGCACCCACTGGAGAGTCAACTGCTGTGACCAGACATGGATTCTCATTTATTCACTTCCTCCTTATGCCCAATTCCCAAGCTACTGATGTGCCAAAGCTGGGGGCGGGAGGCACGCAGAACAATTGACTTAGAGGCCTAAACTTTGGGATCACATGTGGACATGCATAACAGTTTGAATGTAGCTATCTTTCCATCTAGAGCATGATATCGATATGCTTCTAGCGCCCTTCCCATGAGCCGCATTTTAATTCAAGGAAAACCATGGCGGCCCAGAGCACCATTTGCTTCTGTTCCTATTGCAGCTTATGGAGTTAAGCCTTTTGTTTGCTTTGGCTGGCACAATGTTCCAGGTTTTGCTTTGAGGAATGGCTTCCCTGGGTTGCAATATTCTTATACCCCTACTCTGGGAGCACTGCCTCATCCTTCAAGTTCCCTGGATTGCAAACACCTGCTGCCCCATGTCATCTGCTGTAGTGGCACAGCTGAGCTATTAGGCCCTGGGAACCAATGGCCCGGGGACAGGGAAGTGTTTCTCTATAGACCAATAAGAGTGAGATCCACCCTGATGTACTAAATTATCAACCAGATGTGAGAAAAGCCTGTGCAATAGATAGTGCAATGTCTTCCTCTTCCATACGTTTCCTTGTACAGAAATCTCAATCTCCAACCTTTTAGAGCCTCTGGGTTTCTAAGGCAGATGGTAACAAATGATCTTCATTTCCAAGGGGATTTGACTGCATAAAATAAAGAAAGACAAAAACAGCATTTCCAAGTCTGAACATGTGTCCCACAGGCAATGCCACGCAGAGACCTCCCGTAGCTTTGGCCTTCCACAGGCCCTTTACACCCTGGAAGAAGATGGAATTGAGGTTTTGAAATGGGAGAGCTGAGCTCTGGGGAGTAGCACTTTGTTTATCCATGTGAGGTAATGGAACGTCACTGTAAGCACAGCGTCACATCTAGAACATTATTGCATGAGTTGAGCATCTGTTCTCTAAAAACCTGAAATTACAATCTCACACAATTCTGCAATCTCATCATTTTAAGGCAACCACACAATGCTGTGGTCAAAAACACTCACTAAAAACATTGCAGAAAGCTAGATTTTGGTCATAAAAAAATCAATTTCACCTCTAGACTTGGGTTCTACCTTTAGGAAACATTATTAGATAAATAACTACTACCAAACACAAATATATACTTATAAGAAGTTTACGTACCTATTTATTTATCTTGAAATGGGTGCTCAGGATGACCTCAGCTGATGGCTTTCCTACCCTGGGCTGCCGAAAGCTGGAATGACATGAGTACACTACTGTATCCAGATGCTTTCATATGTTTTGACTAAGAGAGTCTCAACCTGTGTACAAAACATGGTGGACCTTGTCTTCTGGACTAACAAGAGAGGCAAAGCCCTGATAAAAATAAAAGCAAATGGCATGGCTTATATTCCAAGAAGCTAACTTGAAGTGGGCATGTTAGAAACTGTCTTACAAACTGAATTAGGAGACATGGATCAACAGCAAGGGCACTAAGGGGGTCTGATGGTGGCACCTGGAGGTCTGATGGTGGCCCCTGCGGGTCTGATGGTGGCACTAAAGGGCTCTGATGGTGGCACTAAAGGGCTCTGATGGTGGCACTAAGGGAGTCTGATGGTGGCACTAAGAGGGTCTCATGGTGGCACCTAGGGGGCTGATGGTGGCACTAAAGGGCTCTGATGGTGGCACTAAGGGAGTCTGATGGTGGCACTAAGAGGGTCTCATGGTGGCACCTAGGGGGCTGATGGTGGCACTAAAGGGCTCTGATGGTGGTACTAAGGGGGTCTGATGGTGGCATTTGGGGGTCCGATGGAGGCATCTGGGGGTCTGATGGTGCCACTTGGGTGTCTGATGGTGCCAGCTGGGCATTTGTTGGTGGCACTAAGGGGGTCTGATGGTGGCACAGGGTTCCTTGTGTCTGCTCAATTTTGTGTACATGATATTTCATTCCTGTGAGTCAATTCAGAAATAGTACAGTGAAATGTCAGCTTTTATAAAGCTTTCTGTTTTAGTACGTGTGTGTATATGTGTGTGTGTGTGTGTGTGTGTGTGTGTGTGTGTATGTGTGTGTGTGTGTGTGTGTGTGTGTGTGTGTGTGTGTGTGTGTGTGTGTTACATGTGTGAAGGAAGCCAGAGGATATGGTCCTGTTCTGTTACCCTTAGCTGTGTTCTGTCCAGAAACAGAATCACCAAATTTAGGACTGATATGGTACCCAGTAAGCCCCAATTCCTTCCTGTTCCTGTTCCCCACAGCCCTGGGTTTCTTAGATGCTTCAAGACATGACTAGCTTTTCACATAGTGTTGGTGATTCGTGCTCTCAGCCTCTGTAGCAAATACTGTTACCCTGATACCCACTGAGCTACCTTCCTACCCCCTGCTTTTGTTAAGCTTTATATGCTCAGCTTGCCTGAATACATCTACATAAATATTCTATTCTGTGAAGAATTGAAAAGGACATGGAGAATTCCCATTGAAAATGAATCATTATAATTATTTCATTATACCTGCAGTGTTTTTTCTCTACCTGATTTTGAACCATATTTGTATATTTTATTTCCTTAACAATGAACTAATAGAAATATCCATGTATTACAAAGAGAAAATTTGTGTATCTGTGTGTGCATGAGAGAAAGAAAGGGGAAAAATCTTCAAATGAATTAAAAATAAAACCAGTGTGATCGTATCTGCCTAATAAGCTATGGAAATGGTATTTTAGCCTCAGCAGGAGTTTAACTATTTGCATGAGTTTTCAGTTCCCTTAAGGGGCTTCAAAAACTCCAAATAAGTGAAAGAAGATTGTTGGTTTCCTTAGTAAGAGCAGGCTGGATGCGAGCCACAGCTGAGGATGAGAGAAATCGGAAAGGTCAGGGCTTGGAAAGCAGCCAGGAACAGCTCCGATTCTGTGGCTCTTTTCTGGATCCTCCACCTGGTTGGAGAGAGGCCTCTACTCTGAGGCTTCTGTTTCTGCTTCTTTAGTGATAGGAAATACGCATTAAGAAAAGAAAGATGCTTAGCTGCCTCCCTACCCCCTGCCCCCCACATCCCAAGTCCTGGTGATGGTGCTGACATTCATTACTTCCAAAAATAGAGAGCTAGGTAAATACCTGTAAAGCGTTTGTTCCCCGAGTTCAATTACACAATGATTTTTTTTTGTAACGTTTTGACAGAAACTCTAGACCTGGGGCTCCTCAGAAGAGTTAAGATCTTTCAATAGATGTTACCTATCTTAGAACCAAGGCGGGGGCTATTACAAACAAACAAACAACTTCAACAACAATAGGTGTAGATCAACCAGCACTGTGGAATGCTGGGGATTTCTCTTAATAAGATTTGACTTCCAACTTACATCCATCAGGTAGTAGCAGCGGTCACCTGATACTTGCACACAGGACCTCACAAGTCCTCCAACGCAGTCCTTTAATGTCTTGTTTTATTAACCTAATCAGTTAAAGATTCTGAATATAATTTCATTTGAGCATTTGCACATACAACCAACAAAACTCTTTTGATTTGATTTTGGTTTGTTGTAGCGGTTTCCTACATTTATTCATATGTCCCAAGCCACCCAGCTATAGTTTCTTTATTTACAGTGTTAAATTAATCTAATGTATGGATGATATTGAAGTTGAAGGAACGTTGCATCTCTTGGGTACTTTCTCACATTTGATGAATAGTGAAAATGGCAAATCAAATCTGTGAATCGTTACTGTGACTTGATAATAGAAGGGAAAAAAAAGCAGAGAAAAGAATGTTCCCTTTTTTCCAACCATCCTGTGTTGTTCCTGTGTTCCAACCATCCTCCCTCAGACATTACTGTGCTGCCTAGCTTTATGTCATATTGACATAAGTAGGGTCAATGGGGAGGAAATTGGGAGGTCATCAACCGAGGAAAAATAAATCCCCCATAAGATTGGACTATAGGCAAGTCTGTACGGTGTGGTATTTTCTTAATAAGTGATTGATGGGGGGAGTGTCTGGACCACTGTGTGTGGAGTAGTCCCTACACAGGTGGCCCTGGCTTCTATAAAAATGTAGGCTGAGCAAGCAACGAGGAGCAAACTAGTAAGTCGCACTCCTCTGTGGGCTTCTCATCGGCTTCTGCCTCCAGGTTTCTACCCTGCTTGAGTTCCAGCCATCACTTTTTTTTTTTTTTTTTTTGATGATGAACAGTTTTCTGTAACTGGGAGAGAAATAAACTTTTTCATCCCCTAGTTGCTTTTGGTCATGGTGTTTCATCACAGTAATAGTACCCCTTACTAAGACAACTTTTAAAATTCATTATTAAATGGTCTTAAAAGAGCTATTTAAAAAATGACACCTAATGTGCTATTGTTTCTATACTTGTGTATCAAAATCATACATTCAATACTTTAATTGAGACTTACTCCACGATATTTATTTAGCCTTCAGAATTTATTGGGAACAAAATAATCTAAACCTGCAACGCTCTCCAATTTACGTGCCGATATCCTTTGATTTTGTGTGTGTGTGTGTGTGTGTGTGTGTGTGTGTGTGTGTGTGTGTGTGTCTTTCTTTTATTATCTGTTCTTCTCCCTCTGACCAGTGCCTATCTCCTTTCCATTTGTAAAGCACTAGCTGTATTAGAACAAATACATAAACACTTTCTGAAGTTAAGTGTGTGGGGAGAACTCAGTAGGTCAACAGCCACCAACCTAAAACCTTCCTTGAGCCTCTTGCCCCCTCCCCCCAGGCTTCCCTTCAACAGCTCCTGTACACTATTATTTGATGACACTTCTCTTATTTTATATTAATGGTCTGATACATCACATCCTTTCGCAGGTTATTGATTTATTTCAGAATAATAATGTGGCGTTGTTATACCACATTCTTGTTATCAATTCACATCTTGCTGTGCTAAAAATGTGTTCATATTTCATCTGTTATTCATAAATCTAACATCAATATTCATTCATAACAAGCCTCCATACGTCCATCTGACTTTAATTCCCTTAGATAAATACTAAGGGACTAGCTGGATGCTGTGTTAGGCAAATGCTTAACATTTGAGAAAACCAAGAAACTGTTGTCCAGAATGGATGCGCTCTTTTGCAATTCTACAGGCTCCAAGAGAATTCTTATAAGAAATTATCGCCTCAGCGATGTGGCAGCTGCATTCTATAGGCTTAAGTATTCTAATAAAAGTGTGAGAGCATTTTGCTGTAGTCTTAATTTGCATATGTCTTCTGACTACTAAGGTTGTGCACACTTATATTTGCTTATGTATGATCCGTATCTGTTTTTTCCATAAAATGTTCATAAATTTGGCTATTTTTATTGGGCTGTATGTTTTTTATTATCAAATTTTGAAATAAAAACTTTCTCCTAATCTGATTACAAGACCTTTACTGTTTATGTGATATGCAAATACCTTTTCTCAATCTGTTGTTTTCCATTTTTATTCTCTCTGCAATGTGTTTCAAGGTGTTGTTATTTTTATTAAAAAAAGCTAATTTATAAATCTTTGTCAATTGTACTTTTAATCTCTATATACAAACTCTCTGAACGTCTTGTAAAGATCCTCACTCCCAATTTTGATGTGTCTTATGAACATGTGGTATGGTGAGAATGTGTGTGTGTGTGTGTGTGTGTGTGTGTGTGTGTGTGTGTGTGTGTGTGTATGTGTGCACATGCACATGTAAACCAGAGGTGGACAGCAGTTTATTTCCCTGGTGATTTCCATCTTTAGTTTTGGAGACATGGCCAGCCATTAAACCTGAAGTCTATCAATTCAAATAGACTGAGTGGTCAGTGGGATTTAGTGACCTACATGGATACAGCAGTCCTGAGAGCACAAGAATGTCTTGTTATGCCCAGATTTTACGTGGATTCTGGGAATCTGAGCCCAGGTCCTCATGTGTTGAAGAATATAAAACCTTGTAGATAATTACTAGTCTTGTTAAAGTATAAATATTTAACAATAGACATAAAAATCATAAGAGCATGTTAGATAAACATAATTAGACTGTTGTTTAAACACAAAATAAGAAACCTAAAATAAAAACATTCCATATTAAAGCACTTATATTTACCAAGACTAGTAATTTTATGCAATACAATCATACCAAATATTGCAAGGTTTTATATTCTTCAGCCATGACAAATATAAATGCTTGTTTTTCCAATAGTTACAATGAATTGAAATTTGTTGATTGGCTTCTGTACACATATTACGGCTTCCAGTTTTGTGCTTTTGTGGGATTCCTGTGTGTGCAAGCGTATGTCTTTGAGTCTATATGTGTGCTTTTTTCTTTGTCTTATTTTCCTCTGTTTATTTGTTTTGACCTACTCCGACTTGTTTGTTTCTGTTTTACCTTATTTTATTTTATTATTATTCCCTAGTTGCTCACTTGTTTTCTTTTTTCTAATGTAATAGATGTTTTTATTTTCTAAAATAAAAAGTACTATACAGATTCAACAAATTAGCAAAATGTATTTTACTTATTCTTAGCACACAATATAAATTCAAAATTTTATACTGAATTATTAAGATACAAGATTATGAAGATTCAAATTAGCTTCCATAGTTAAAGTGGCTATTTTTTCTCACATAATATACTCTGATTACAGTTTCTTCTTACTCTATTCTTTCCAGTTCCTCTCCATTTATTTAATTTTTATAGACCATATAAAGACACAAATCAAATCATATTTTTGCATATAGAATTCCATTATTCCAAAGCCTTCGTTTGAAAGGTTACAACTTTTAGTCTGTATTAAGTTTCCATCTCATCAAAAGTTAACTGCATCAAAAGGCATTATTTTGAGTGTTTTTGTTTTGTGCTGCTGTTGTGTCAAGATGACCACTAGGATAGTTAGTTCTATCAGGTAGAGTCAGGCCTTAGGCATTATTCTCTCTCAGAGTTGCTTTGGAATACCATGAGCTTTGCATTTCTCTAGTTATTTATAGTCAGTTTCTCAGCTTCCTACCATTTAAGAACAAAAGGCAGGGGACATGTCTATTTTTCCTTTATTTTCTCAAATAGAATTTTTAGAATAATTTCTGGTTTATAGCAAAATTGAACACAAGATGCTATGAGTACCTACAATCGTTGCGGACATTTATCCTGTCTGGTAATTGATTTGGAGAGGAGGAGATTAAGATTTAATCCAAGACCTCAAAGACACAAAGCCAGCCTCCTATCAGTGTGCTACACACCTGGTTTTCCTACTCCAACATAATCATAACCCCTCTACCTTTATAGTGTCATAGTGATATCACTGATCTCAAAACCTCCCATGCTCTGTCTGTTCCTTGATTCTGTCCACCTAACCCCTGGTGAGCCACTGAAATTTTTATTGTCTGCATAGTTTTGCTTTCCCAGAATGCTATGTAGTTAAAACCACGTCACATTCTTTCCATACTGGCTACTTTCATTAACGAGTCTGCATTTCAGAATCCTCATGTTTCTTCATGGCTCAATAGTTTCTGTCTATCTGAAGCTGGAAACACTGTGTTGTATGATCCATCCATTTTATCTAGTGAGTGGCATCTTGACTGCTTCCAGGTATTGACAATTATGAATGAAATGACTGTGAATGGTTAAATTCAGGAACTTTGGTGGAGGTACCTAGGTTTTTTAGTCTTGTAGGTAAATAACAAGTATAATTCTTCACTGCCAAGAAAAGCTCTAATTAGGTCATATGAATGTCCCCTGGAGGGGGAGACCTGGTGGCACTCAGAGGAAGGACAGCAGGTTACCAAGAAGAGACTTGATACCCTATGAGCATATACAGGGGGAGGTAATCCCCCTCAGGAACAGTCATAGGGGAGGGGAATAAGGGGAAAATGGGAGGGAGGGAAGAATGGGAGGACACAAGGGATGGGATAACCATTGAGATGTAACAAGAATAAATTAATAAAGGAGAAAAAAAGAGAAAAGATTAGTGTCATTTTCAAAAGAAACTTCAAAACTGTCTTTCAAAGTGACAGGGAGGTTTACAGTCCCACTAGAAAATTCACTACAGTTCCTGTGGCTCCCCACTTTTGCTATCACTTCATACCAGTGTTTTGTATTTTGGACACTTCAATAAGACTGTGGTTATACTTTGATACTTCACTACTGTTTTTAATTTGCAATTCCTTACTAGTTTAAATAAAACATTTTCCACATGTTTATTTTTAAATTTAAATAATTTATTCAGATTATATCCCCATTGTTATCCCCTCACTTGTATCTTCCCATTCCCCCTCTGTCCCTCTTTCACCCTATTCCCCTCCCTAGGCTTGTGACAGAAGAGGACATTCTCCCCAACCATATGACCACAGCCTATCAGGTCTCATCCAAATAGAATAGCCTCCTTCCTCCTCCTCTCTGCGTCACCACCAGGTCTCCCCACCAAGGAGAAGTGGTCAAATAGGGGTCACCAGATTTCATGTCAAAGGCAGTCCCTGATCTCCACACGACAGTGAAGAATGCACTGTCCATTGGCTAGATCTGAATAGGGAGTCTAGGTTTACTGCATGCAGTGTACTTGCTTAGTACAATAGTTTGTGCAGGGTCTAGATTTGCCAGCCTTGGTGGTCTTTTTGTAGTTTATTTTTAATCTGCAATCCTTGTGGTACATTTGCTCATTTTCTAACTATTTTTCTAACCAGGAATTTTGTTTTCAAATTGTTGACATTTAAAAAGCTCATCATGCGTTTTTGCTGAGCCCTTTATCAGGTGTGCCACTGGACAAGTCATTCTTCCCATCTGCTTGCTTGATAATGTCTTTAACAGAATATTGATGTTTAATTTTAATGAAATTAAATCTTATTTCTTTCATGGATCAGGCCTTTTGTGTTGGTGTTATATATAAAATTCACCGTGATGTGGCAAAGTCCTGTACATACAGTACTCAAAGTGTTGAGGTAAAAGGATGGGTTTGGGGCTGTCTTGGGATACCCAGATGCCCATGGGCATCTAGAGGTCACATTGCTTTAGAGGAGTTTAGTTCTCATTTTAGTTCATTTTAGATTTAAGTCTATGAACCACTTGGGGATTTTTTCCTGTGACTAACTTAACGTTGATCCAGATTCAAGTTTTTATATATGTTGTCAGTGGCTCTAGTACTGTTTCTTTAATTTTTTTTTTTAATATTTGGAATTCAATCCAGTCTCTCACATATGAGAGGCAAATACTTAATCACCAAACTATATTTTCAGGCCTCTTTTTAAATTTATTTATTTAGTTCATTTTATTAGGCTTATTGTGAGACGGTTTCCTACATGTGAATGATACATTCTGGTCTCTCCCACTCTGTGCTCTCTTTCACACCTTCAATCCCTCTAATCCTCTTTTCTAATTTCTAACATTTGGTTTTCTTTTGTGACCCATTTAATTAAACCAGAGCCATCTTTGTGATTATTGGATTGGAACTCTCCTTTGACATCTAGTGGCTTCACCTGTAGGCATGCCACAGCTCCCTCTCTACCTGAATCTATAAGCTGCAAATAGTTTAATAGTGTGGGAGTAGCATTCGTGAGTCCCTTCGCTTTCATTGCCTGACTCCTGACAGGCCAGAATGGTGCATACCCTATATAGCCATCCACAGCTGCTATAAAGCATTCATTACAATGGCCATGTTATGCCCAAAGATGGTGTCACACCATCCTACTCCCTTTCTTCCGGCTCTTACATTTAGCAGGGATGGCATAACTGCATTGCTTATGGTTGCCCCTTCAGATGTCACTCATGCTTTGCAGGCATGAATGCATTCACCACATTTTTTACTTTAAAACAGGAGGTAACTAATTTGACTAGGATGGCCTTGAACTCACTCTACAATGCAGGCAAAGCTTGAATCTGAGATTCTCTTAATATCATTTAATAAAGAGATTGTTTTTGTTCCCTTTCGCTTCTTAATCAATATTTGTTAAAATATGGCTGGCGGTGTGGCTCTGTCTCTCAGATCTTCCCCCACTGATTTATTTGTTATTTTGTCAAATGTGTACTGTCTCCATCACTGCATCTTTACAGTAAGTCTTAGAGATGGGTAGTGTCAGTCTTTTGAGTTTATTTTTCTCCCTTAATATTATATTGACTATTATGACTTTCATATCTCTCTAAACAAATGTTGGATTTAGCTTTTCAATATCCACCAAATCACTTTCTGAGTTTTTTTAAACTGGGATCACATTGAGCCCACAGATCAAGTTTGGAAGAAGAACTAATCAATATCCTGACAGCATGAAGATTTCTACCCATGCCAAAGGAATTTCCCTCCATTCTTCTCTGAATTCATCACGTTGAATTTTATAATATTCCTCAAAAATGTTTGCTAGATTTACAACTCGGTGTTTACTCTTACATGCTGATTTAAATAATGTTCTGACTTCATATCTCAGTTGTTCATTACCGGAGCATTGGGAAGCAAATGACTTACATATATCAATCTTTCATTCTGTAAGCTTGCTGTAATTGCTCATTAGTTCTGAAATTTTTTGTCAATTTCTTTGGGATATTCTTTATAGACAGCCATCATCTGCAAATACATAGGTTACTCTTTCTTCCTTTGAATTTGAACATATTTTTATGTTTCTAAGAACTACCTAGAGAGTTATAGGTTCTAAGAAGCCAAAATAATGACAGTCCGTACAACCCACTTTAGTATTTTAAATCCACCAAAGATTTCATCCCAGGTGAGAGCGTTTTATCAGGAATTCACATCCGTCTCCAGATCCAACTCCCCTCCCATAGTCCTCATTTTCTTTCTTCTTTCCATTATCACTGAAAGATGTTGAATAAGAGCACATTCACCTAAACAGAAACTGGAACAATTAGAGAAGATGCAACACTAACTCCCTAGCCTGTGATTAAAAGAAATAACTCACAGTACTGGCAATAAATTCAGTCTTCTGGTTTCCTGCTGAGAAATCAAGCAGGGCCTAGATGGGGAAGTCAATTCTCTCATTTGAGAAGGCTTCCTACTGCTCAAGACACAGTCATGAATCAGCCTTGAAAATATTTCTCAAGACTCACACAGTGTCTTCATATTTCCTTCTCGCAACCTCTTTACAGAACCCCCATTCTGTTCATCCCCGTTTGAAGTACATGCTCAGATCTCTCCCAGTTGTTTAATTACATTATTAAGCACAAACAGCAGCTTAAAATTAGTACCAGAAGACAGAGATCGTATATTATAGTGTGAGAAATAAAAACTAGGTATTATTTCACACGCAATCTCCGATCAATCAAAAGCTATTACTTGGAAAGTAGTTATGAGAAGGTGGTAAAACCATGCTATAGTTCAATAGAAAAGAGCAAATCATGATTTATAGCAAGAATGTAGTCTAGGGGATTAGCACGATCATCATGTATTTGCAGTGCTGGATTTAATCTAATAATTTCATTTTTCAAGTATGAAAATGGAGCTCAGAAGTTCAAATAATGTCTCCAAGTCTTAGAGTTATTGTTGGTAATATGAAAACTCAAATACACCCCCCTTTTCTCGTTTCTTTGAGTGAAAAAAATTTCTCCTCTGACCTTACACATCTTAAAATGCAAAATATTTAAAAAATATTAGAGTAGAAGTTTGCAGTAGACTAACATTAAAACTCAACCTATCTTGTTGTGGGCATTTCCCAAGTATGAAGCTCAGTCTGACATGCATTTTTCTCAGCAGGATTTCCATTTCCTGAGTTGTAAATGGAATTCTTTATATATATAAATTCAAAGCAGCTGGACCTAGACCTTACGTGGTTAATACTCAAAAAGTGTTACCTGTAATTATTACTTTTATAATTGTGAGAATACATTTATTCAAGGCGATGCTTTTCAAAATGAATTGAATCAAAATTAATTACAATAGTCTCTCAATTCTTCCTTTTTGAGGTCCTTTAATATGTGAGATGTCACATGAAATATAAGCCCATTAGCCCCATTAAAATTGCAGAAAAATACTTAGACAATCCAATTATGCTAAAACAGAATGATTTAAATCTGTATAATATTTGTATTATTTAAGTGTTTCATCTGTGCTAAGCACAAGCCTTAGAACCCTATACATTTTATTTTCAAAGAATCAGATTTTTGTTATCAAGAAACATTACATAGGTTTGTTATTTCTTTATAATTTGTTCTCGTCATGTTTAGGAGGATTCTGTCCTAAAGATAAATGGAGAGAGGTAGGTGTGTGGAAGAGACAGAGAGGCAGAGACTAAGCAAGTAGAGGATATTCGCAAAGCTGCAGAATCCAAGTGGTGCCTGGTAGTTTCACTTTGAAATACTAATAGTGTAAGATCTCCACTTCACTGCCAGAATCTTTGGAGATTTGAGAACATTTTGTGAGTCCCTGGGTGATGTCACGTGAGTTCACACCTGTGTAAGGTGTTGGGATGGATGAAATGGACTCTCTGGGAACGTGCTATCTTATTTTGAGACTGTCCTTGTGTGCTGAAGGGAGTACACCTGCTCAATGAGACTTAGAGCAGCAGGTCTGGGGAAACAGCAGTCCACAGAGAGAGAGCATTGCTTCACAGGTGTGTCAGCTCCAAGGATTCTGAACACCTTGGTGGTTGCTTTGATTGGCATTCTGCCTGAGCATCTCATGAGCATGTGGTCCCATTTGGGTATGGGCAAACTACAGGTGCTTCTGAGTCTGAGGGGGTGAAGAAAGCCCTGTTGGTCAACATGCAACAGCATTGCAACAGTGTAGGGAATTTGATTGTTAAGTTGTGGCAGCATATGATAACTCACCTTAGTGATAATATAAAGCCATCACTTATAACTTAACTTCTTCAGTACTGTTTTTAAATTGAATCACACACTGGCTTATTGAGTTATAGACCAGGCACACTGGTCTGATTAGTGTATGCTCTGATTGAACCACATGTTGAATAATTCGGCTGATGCCAAATTGGTTGTGCTGAGCCAAATTTCCAAACTGTGTCTTTTTACAATCATTTGGGAGATGTAAAAATCCATTTCAGATCTCTGGTAGCAAGCATCCCCGTAGCTACTCTTCAAAGTTCTTATTGATATTAATTAGAGAATAGTGACTCCCAAAAACATGTTGCTTGAATCCCATTTGATGCACATGTATTTCTTCCAGATCCCAAGAGAGCAACCAAGGGTTATCAGTTTGAGAGACACGGATGCAAGAAAAGAAGATTATTATACATTAGACAATGAAGGTAATCATTTCCCAACAATTCCTGGTAAATCTTGAAGGCAGAAAATTCTGTAAAAAGCAACCGTAAAATTTTAACTGACATGTAACTTAACCCAAAACTAGGAATGGATCCCTGAGTATATGTCTATAAGCTTTGGTATAAGAACATCTTGTTATGATGCATTAGGCTTGGGCCTAACTAAGTATACATGCAATCCTGACATATAATTATTTCCACAGTGCAGTGTCAGTGTCCAGGAACAAGCTGCACAATGGTTAGTAGTACAAGCATTTTAGACTCTGTCTTCTGTCTTTAAGTACCACGCAAGTTGGCTAACTTACATCTCTAAAAGAAATGCTACTTTCCTTGTGTGGCAGAGTGGATGGATCTCTGTACAGAACACATTGCATGTGGACACCACAATAACCATGAAGACAACAAGCTGGATATTACTTCTGTGAGCAACAGAAGGGCTTATTCTCCTGTGCTTGCCTTATTGCTTTTCAGGGACTGGTCCCTTACTTCATTAAGGAGAATGTGCTTTATACTGTCATTCATTTTAAGCTATTTGATTATGGTTTTTAGCAGGATGCAGATTATCCTAAATAACCAAACCAACAGGTGTTTAATAAGTTCTATCATATACTTAATTCTGAATAATACTCAGATGGTCTAAAACAATAGATCCAAGGGTAAAATTCAAAAGAATATTAGTCATCAAGACAAGACACCTTGGGGTTATGAGACTTGGGAAAGGGAATAAAGAGAGCGGGAGGGGGAGAGAAAGGGCAAGAAGGAGAGGGAAATGTGGGTTTTAAACAAAAGTTGAATTATTAAAGCAATGGGGACTTTCTGCGGTATGAGTCAGTTTATTTTGCCCGGTGTTTTCTAGACTTAGTTCCCAGATGCGTCTGTGGCTGTGTGTGTGCTTGGTAATTTTCTCAGGGGCTTGTGATTCATTGATAACAACACAATGAAACACTCCTTGAAGACTGGTGCTGAACTGTGGTTCGGAAGTGTTCTTCAGAAGTCTCACATGGCCTAAGGTGTTCCGTTTCCTAGGACCTGTCTCTTCAACTTTTAGTGGCACTTGTTCCTCGGTACTGAGGGTGTGAAGACATTTCTGAAATACCATGTCTTTCATCATTAGTGGCCTGGCTAAGTGTTTGTCCTAGTCTTTTCAATTGAGAATATTCCCGCAGGCATTTTTATATCAGTAAAGAGTAAACTAATGCCATTCAAGAGAATCATGCCAAATAATTTGAGTAAACCAATGAGCCCTACATGACTATAAAACACTACAGGACAGATTATGCATATGTTAACTCCTTTTTCCTATCCTTAATATTATTATGCTCCCTCATTGAATATAATAAAAGTGTTTGTGCTATTTTATGGCCTATTACATTCTATAACCTGAAACATATTTATTGTGATTTGAATGTGAAATTTCCCCATACCTTAAAGTGCTTAGAACCCTCAGTCCCCAGCTGGTAGTGATAACTAGGAACTGTGTGGAACCTTTAGGATGTGAGGCTTAGTTGGAGAAAGTGGGAGGGTGCCCTCTGCTTTTTGTCCATAGATAATAGGAAGCCTAAGCTAGGAAGCTCTAACTCCCATGTCTTGTCTGCAAGATGGACTGGTCCCTGAAGCCAGGAGCTTAGAGAGAGCCCACCCTTCCTTAAGTATGTTCTGTCCACTGTTCTTTTACACTGAGAAGAAAAGCAGCTGGTGAGGTTCTTCAAGGTAGTAGTGAGGGGACACTTATCCAATGGACCTGTGGCCAGGACTTCAACAGTAAGCCTCAAGCTGTTGCCATATGATTATGATTCTATCGTTGATTGACTTCTTAACAGTTAATATAGGCCAAGTTGTTCTAGAAACGGGGCTATAACAGAATTATGATGCACAGAATTTAATGTTTAAAACTGAATGAATCCATACCAAACTGACGTTCCGTGGCAGAATTTGTAGAGAAGAGGAATATTGGTATGAGAAATAGCAGTGCATTTTAGAAGATTTACTCTATTTTTAATCAACAATAATTCTATACATATGTAGTACAATGCAGTGTTTTGATCTGTGTGCAGATAACAGAGTGATCAAGCCAGGCTAATTATCATCTCCATCATTTTGAAGTCACTTCCTTTAAAGAAAATCTCCTGAATCTCTGTTGCATATTTTATTGTTGAGACATTTATTCAGGAGAATGTTTCCAATATCTCTTGCTCCAGAGATCTACACTCTGTTGGCAAAGTCCCTACATGTGTGTTATACACCAATGACATTTTCATGCTGGCAATATCCTGTCTCTGTAATTGACCACATATCATAAGCATATCATACTCTGAATGTGCATTCAAACGTTTTAAAGTCACTATATTAGAAATTATCAGACTATGTTGATCAAAAACAACAGAAATAATGAATTGTCCTGTTTTATCCTTGCTAGCAACAGCAGGCCACAGAAGACTGCAGGAATGATTAGTTGCTTATTTATTAGACAAGCACACTGCAGATGGTTTTAAAATATCAAGTTATTCTAAGAGAAATCCCTACATAATAAAAACTCCTGAGCACAAGGTACCAGTGGGCTCTGCAGGGTGCCATGCAGGAAAGGCAGAATAATAAGGTTCTTCAGAGGTTGTCTTCTGCCAAACTTTTCAGACTCCTTAAAAATTGTTCTCACTTGTTTTTGCTAGGATTCTTTTCTTGGGCCGCTTTTTCGACTTGGTCTGAGGTGATACCTAAGAAACCAAGAAGCCTGGAGGCACTAAATGTGATCCAAAACTTACTCATCATTCTGGCATTGTTTTGACTGCTAAGAAGCTAGAAATCAATCCTGTCTTGACAGAGAGCGTGACCACTACGCTGCACCACCAATGTGACTAGTTGTTTGTACTAGGGAGGTGATGGGAGAAGGTTAATAGAAACAAATGTGTGTTCTGCTAATGTGTAGGTAAACTGCGTCCTATAAGTTAAGGGTACATGCAGCCTTTTCTTCAGGAAGAAGAGCATCGATGTAGGATGTTGTTATGGGAATTCTGAATGTTTGTATGCAGTTTAAAATGGATTTCCTTTTCTTTCTGTTAATCACTGGAACTATTTATCATATATAGAAAAAGTATTTTTCACTCAATGTATAGAAAACTACATAACGCTGCCAGAATGAATGTACATGAACTGTACAAATTTAAAGTTTACTGAATAAAACATGACTAACAAAGTTCACAAAGTAAAGGGTGGTTGTCGCTGCTCTTCTCAGTGAGACAGGTATTTATCCAGCATGTACCATCTGGCAGTCAGTGTTCCAGATGCAAGAACACTGTCGATGCCCAATCAAAAGCAAGGGAAGTTTAAAAAAAAAAAAACCACAGACCTCTGATGCCTAAAAATAACAAGTCTAGTTTTAGAAAACTATAATCTAGCAAATGTCCGTAGAGTTAGCTGGTGCTAACAACCACAGTTGAGACAGCCACTTTAAAAAGTATATCACATTGTTTATTTGTGGAGAGAGAGAGAGAGAGAGAGAGAGAGAGAGAGAGAGAGAGAGAGAGAGAGAGAGAAAATGCTTATCATATCCTACACTGATGTTAAGAAGCAAGCTTGCAGGAGTCCGGTCTCTTCTGTGGGTCAGGGGGATGGAACTCAAGTCCCTAGGTTTGATGGCAAATGCTTTTACTTGTTGAGTCAACTTACTGGCCTGAGGCACTGTCTTTTTAAGGGTCTTTAAAAAGTCTGCCTTTAATCCTAGCACTTGGGAGAAAGACCCATGAGCATCTGTGTGAACTTGAGGCCAGCCTGGTCTACAGAGTGAGTTCAAGGACAGCCAAGGCTACACAGAGAGATCTTGTGTCAAAAGACCAAAACCAAAACAAACAAAGAACCAACTAAGAAACAAAACAAGAAAACAAAAACAAACAAAAATGTCCATTTCTACATTCTGGCCACTTGTTACTCAAGGCCAAATAAACATTGTAAGACTGGAAATTTGACAAGATGTTTATCTGGCACTTAATTGCATAAATGTTTATGAAGATAAAGTAGTATGTCTGAGACTGGGAAATGGTCAGGCCCCTCTGTGGTTTTGGCTTTGCAGGTAGCACGTGACCACACCATTTTTTTTTTCTAAATCTTAGCTTTCCCTTTATCTTGGAGCCAGATCTGTAATGGATTTTGGATTTTTCTCCTCTTATCACTTACAAATTCCTTTCTGGGCATTATGAAAAGTCAATCCCTGTTTATTGGTAACCTGATGAAACTAATGAGGCAAGACAAGAAGAAAATCCAGCAGGAAAAGAGTTAAGGAGGAATTGCCCAGTCATATGCTCTCCTTGTGATGATAATGACTTCAAATGACCATCTTAGAGACTTTATGAAGATATCATCTGTGGGTCCTCACGTGCTCCGGAAGAAGGTGGATGTTTTTCCAGATGCATTCAGTGTTGTGAGGTATTCACTGTGGGGTTAGGTTTAGAAGATGGGAGCTGTTTATATCTCAAATTACCTTCTAGTCAGGCTTCTTCAGGAACTAATTGGCATGACCTTGGGTGTATCTGCTTTTGAATATCCTTGACATCCATCTGCTATGAAGATGAATTGGTTATTTAGGTAGCAGTCAGATTTCTGGCTAAGTCCAAGTGCATCCATCCCTCTTCAAGCCTATTAAGCTGGGGCTGAACTCTCAAGCTAATGCACAATGCAATCACCACCATTCTAGAGATGTCGGGCACCTACATAATTTCTATCCACTAATGAAAAAAAAAAACTCCTTTCTAAAATAGGAGGGATACAAAGAAGGAAGGGAGAGGGAGGAAAAGTCAATAAAGACCTAAAGATTCAATTAAGAGTTCAGGTATCTGCCAGCTTTTATTAGCTCCGACTTTGACTTACACTGCTAAGGTCAGCAAGTGGTCAATAGGAAATGGTGGGATGGGAGAAGAGCTGTCATTAGGATCTTGGGCAGAAGAATATCCCAGTGTCCTAAAGGATACAATTGGCCTTCATGACAAGAAAATCACTGTTAATTACTGAGATGGAAATTTTTTTTCTGCAACTTCTAACCCGTGTGAGGTATTTTCTCACTACTACATTGACTTGTCAAGAGTACCACCAAGATGCTTTCAAGAAACCATGGCCCTCCTCCAGCTACACATAGGCACAATCCACACAGAATGGAAAAGGGCAGTGCCCTTCCTGGCATAAAATAGGAGATAATCTGAGATAGCTGCAATAGTCTGAGATATTTGCAAATTGTATTTAGTAGTAGTATGACCGTATTACTCTCACCAATGTGATCTTTTTCACCAGATAAGGGGAACTACCCTAAGAAAATAATAGTCCTGAGCATTCATCCAATTGTCTTGACATACGTTATGGCAGGATATCCTCTTAACAATAGCATTGGGTAAGCATCATGGCCAATGCTTAAGAGCAAAAGGAGTGGCTCAGAGAGGAGATTTTCCCTGAACTCATCCAGGCAAGGCTGACCATAGCTAAGCCCTCTGACTTTTGCACCACGCTTCCTGCCACTACTCTTCTTAGTAAGGCAAGCAGGGAATCAGAACCTAGCAGTCAGTTTTCCAGATGCAGGGAGATCTTGTTAAGTGAGCTTTGTCACAACCTTTTTGCTTTGCTTTCTAACCCTGAGGACAAAAGGCAGGCAATGATTTTTTTTTAATATACTTCCCTGTTGCTCTTTGGGATCAGGATTTCTTCTTGATTCCTGTCCATCGCATGAGCCCAAGAGACTCACATTATTTTGATTCCAGCCAGTTACTTATTTTTTAACTAGATGGTGATAGAAACTGCTAGACTAGTCAGTGAAGATGTATATAAGATGAAAACATGTCATCATGGGACTTTAAAGAAGGTAGATGTAGATCCCAAAAAAATCGTAGGTATTCTGATTTAACTGAGTGGGTTGATGCATACCTTCTCTTGAAGTGCCACTACTTTTTAATTATTTCACTTTAGGTAGCATAAAAATAATAGATTTAATTCTTATATTTCCATCCATGTATATCATTGTACTTTATTTTCACTAGCCCCTCCAAAGTATCACCATTTTTAAATTAGAGCCATATAAAATATAGGCTCACGGGCAAAGTGAGTATGATCTACATGTTTAGCAAGGGCTAGGATTACATGTAGAGATAGAAAACAAACAGCATGCTGACAGGAAAGTGACTTAGCTTGCATAGGCAAGTTAAAGGCTCAGTGTCTACAGCCACATGCACTTTGATGATTATTATGTGGGCCAATGTTATCTCAAAACACTGATAATGCTCAAAAGTGGAAGTATGTCAGCATATCTGAAGTCAAAGACACTGGTATGACTGAGCAGGAGGATGGGTTGACAATCTGTAGCTTAATCCTGAGTCTCCTCCCCATCCCGTGCATCAGGTGGTATTGATTTCCTCTGTAGAATACTGGTATTTTATTCTCTGGAGGAGGTGACTAGAGAAAACTTTGCTTGGGGGGTTACCAGTGAATGCAGACAATACTAAAACCATGTAAATTACATCACACAGTGCTTTGGAAGCCCTTTGTACTCTACTTCATTCTCTAAATCCATTCTGCAATGGGTAGTTGTGATATCACACTCAGTAATGGTCCAGACCTGGATATTTGCTTCTAATGAATACAATATGCCAATGTCATGAATAAACTAGAAAAGTATGACTTCTGTCATTCTGATAGTTGTGGTGCCATTTCATCTTGACTGCCTGTTTTGTGCGTGTGAGTGTTTGTTTGTTTGTTTGTTTGTTTGGTCTCTTAAAGCAAACTCTATGGAGAAGCCTTCAAAGATAAAACCCATGGGAGACCTTCAACCAACAAGCTTGAGGAAGTGAATCCTGCCAAATGGGTGGGCTGGTTAAAGACCTTTCCTGTCTTACTTAGGAGAGGATGCATGAAGGGTTGTAGTGTGCCTATATGTCCTGGCTTGTCCAGGACAGAACATACAATACATAACTTTTGAGTTAAAACTGGAAGCATTGTGAGAAAGTGGAGATGTTTGCTCATTCTATGAATGAGAAATGTACAAGCAGAAGGCATTCTTAGTCTCACCCAGGTTCTGAATGTCAAATGCTATGAAAGACATTATTTGAAGCTACTGAGTTTTGGGGTAATTGTTACTTAGTACCAGGTAAGGACTCCAAGTACACCAATAGTCAGAGGTGTATATATATATATATATATATATATAAAGGCAGGTAAAATGTCCAGCAAAGAAAAGATACTCTCTATAGCCAGGTTTCCCTTATGAAACCGTTAGGCATGGGCTCAAGTGTTCCACGACAAAGTCAAACTCAACTATTTGCACAGAGCTTCCTAAAGGCATTTTAGTATTTCACTCTTAAGTAAACTGACAATATTAAAATAATACTCTAGATAAACCTTTAATTTAAGCATAAAAGAGCAAAGGGAATACATCGAAAGAAAGACTTAAACGGAAACATAGAGCGTAGAGAACAGACAGAGTCACTGTAATCACAAATGCAGCCAAGCAGATGAACAGAAACCCTTCCGGGACAAGGTCCTGCGTCAGAATCAGTGCTTTGAATGGAACCATGCCAGATTAAGTGATCCTGTGAGCAATGCTGTCTTTACATGTATGTTAAAAGACAAAGGCACATTTCTAGAAAACTAAATAAAAAGCCAAAATTGAAGATACAAAGAGGAGAAAGAATTTAAGCGCTGATCTGAATCTAGTAGGCATTTTCTGAAAAGCCAGAAAATTGTCAATTAAAAATATTCAACTTGAAAATTTACCTAATAAACAGTAAGACCCATATTTCCTACAGCAAGTCAGTACAGAATGAAAAAAAAAAAAGAGTATTAAAGAGAAGTTCATATCACAAAACTGTAGAATACTCCACAATGACAATAATGTGGAAAAACAGTGAAGAAAAAGAAAAAAAAAGTCACACTGAAACAGATCAGGAACGAGAAAAACAACAGACTTCTCAGCAACACCAACTTAACCAGATTCCCAAACCTTAATTGCAGCTACGATGGAAAAGCAGCACTTCTACAGGCTTCCAAGGCAGCCATTGCCAACCACAATTCTCCTTCCAGAAAAGAAAAGAAAGAAAGAAAGAAAGAAAAGAAAGAAAAGTTAGATGGCAGTTTGCTAGCAAGGAAGTGAGATAAATGTGAATGCAGGTGGCTGAGGGAAAACTCTTCCCCCTCCCCCCAGCAGCAGTTTAACTATGAAGTGGGGGTGGGGTAGCAGCATGCAGGCTAGGCTGAGAGAGCAGTGTGGGCCTATAATAAAGACCCACAATGACAATGACTTTGAGACACCCCTGCCCTTTCTGAATGTTTCTCTTCTCTGCATGTAGATATCCCTAATTACCTTCTTAGGCAGCGGACTTGGAAAGTATGGTGCATGTGATTTACAGGCAGAAGCACTGAGGATTGGGGCCCAGTTCCCCCTCTTCTCTTTATATACAATGTAAATCCACAAACTATGTCTGGAGATGACAGGACTTCTGTCATCCTCAGACTCCAACAGGCAGGAGTGACCAGAGCCCTGAGAGAGATGACAGTGGATACAGCGGATACTAAGAAGTTAATCTTGTTTAAGATACTCAGGCTTTGAGTAATTTTTAAAAAATAATTTATAACAAATATTGGATACATTGTTTGTGTTTCATGTGAGAATGCCTTTTCTAGTCCATGCGATGAAAGAAAAACGCATCTAAAGGGCCAAAGCCTGGCTCAGTACCTAAGAGCACTTGCTGCTAAGAAGTGAATTTGGTTTCCAGCACCCACACACAGTTAACTGCCTGTAACTGTATCGGTAGGGACTCTGTTGCTCTCTTCTGCCCTCAGCTGGCAACTTCCTACATGTGCACATACACACACACACACACACACACACACACACACACACACACACACACACATTTACACACATATAAAAAGTAATGTGAGTCTTAAAACACACTTCTCAATATAGAGATATAGAGCCCGGCATAGTGGCACATGCCTATAGTCCAAGCACTCAGGGAGGCAGAGGCAAGCAGAGATCTGTGAGTTCGAGGTGAGCATGGCCTACAAAGAGTCCAGGACAACCAAGGCTACACAGAGAAACCTGTCTCTAACAAACAAAAAATAATTTTAAAAAAAAATTAAAAGAAGAAGTAGTCATGGGACATTCCAGACAGCAAAGCCATAGACCAGGAAATGGAAGGCCAGACAGCAAAGCCATAGACCGGAAAACTGAAAGAGCAGCTGGAGAAGGCAGGCTAATGGAAGACTTACCCTCATCAGGAAGAGCATCCTCACCCTTTGAGATAGAAGAAACTGGGCTGGTGTCAGACAGAATTGGACATATGAAGCTTGAAGGTGTTCTATATACCCTCTCTTTCTTCTTCTGTGAAATGTAGGGAGAAAGATTATTTGTTGCAGTTTTAAAATTACGGTGACCATATCATGGAACATGGATGTGTGGGTTAGATTTGACTGATAAAACAGTAATCCCATTATTCAAGTCCAAGAACGGCAGATGTTACTGAGGGGAAGATAGTCAAGTAGCCGATGTGAAAAGACTTACCCATCAGCTAGAAAACAGATCTCCAAGAATTATCATGGAGAGTGGTGGAGGTCTCCACTGCCTTCAGAAAAGTGAGATAAAATATCCTGACTTGTGTAATAAAGTGAATGGAAACTTTTTGACATTCTTGATCTGCAAATGCTTCTAGAAAATGTTGTCTACTTGGAAAAAGCTACATGAATGGCGCCATTGGAAGATACCATGCAGCAAGAATGATGCAAGAAAGAGGATTCTGAGAATCACAGTTTCCTATTTGCAATTCAGAGGACATCCCACAAGATGCCATACCATGATGATGGCATTTCAACGACACAATCCAAAACAAACATTGTGAACATGTGTCATGTATGGCCACCTCTCCTCTTGCAGATCTCCTTTATTCACTTTAATTGCCAAGCACATAATAAACCTAATTTACCAATATAGACACCCTCAAAGCTTTAGATTGTTCAACTTCCTTTGTTGGTGGTAACTTTATAGATGTGTTATGGTTTTCAGTGAGATATACTGTGAAAGCCTGATATGCAACAGAGCTACCCGGGGAAAGAGGCAGAACAAGAAGAACATCTGTTTTCTCACATAGAGCTCAGCTGGTGTGATATGTGTCGGATGTGAGAAGCCCTAACTGAAGAAGATGCCACGGCTCCTTTTGTGTGTGGGGCAGATTGTAAGTGGGTTGTTGAGTCCCTCAGGAATCTAGTGTGATTAAAGATTTGATTCACACAGTGGCAGTATTGGGAAACAATGGAACCTTCTAGATTCTACTGTGGGCCTTGGAGGTGCTGGCTCTAGTTTTTTCCTAGCAGTGTATCTTCTTACACACACATCTCCATCGTGATGTGATGTAGGCATTGAAGAAGGCCTTCAAAATAGTGAGTGGATACAGACACTGTGCCGTTAAATCACCAAAATTATGACCTAAATAATGTTCCTTTTCTCTCCATAACAAAAACAGATATTTCATCATAGTAACACAAAGGTAAAAATGCAGTTAACTTTCTCTGCCATGTATCTTCAGAAGATAATCCTGGGGCCCTACCTAGAATCTCTTCCTCTTCCACTTTAAGCACTTTCTAGAAGTGTACCTAGACTTAACAAAGCCATCTATTTAAAGGATACAGGCGGTGTTGTCATAAGCAAGTAAAACCAGTCATTATTCTGTTAGGGAGAGTGGCGAAGGCTTTTCAAAAGTTGACGCTGAGAAGAGAAAGCGATGGTTTAGGGTGATTAGAGAGATAGCCAGAGGTGGCATCGTGGCTGATGGTTTTCCCTTGCAGTCTGAACAGCTCAAATTGTGGTGAGAAGAAAGTAGATACTTGGGTTAATCCAGAGTCCTCTTAGTTTTTCTGAAGAAAGTCTTAGCAGAATAATTGATTCATAGTCCCAGGCAAAAATAGAACTGGAAATTGGATCATGTTTATTAAGGTCACATTAAGAAGAGTTTCTGAGCGGGACCCGTGTGCCCAAATCTGCCTATCATAATGTTCTACTTGTAGGCTTCTAGGACCCTCTGGATCCTTCTACTTTGCCATTCTCCCATGCTTCTCTCATCTAGAGTCCCACTAGAATGTCCTCCCCTCTGTCTCAGTTTCCTGGTAAGTGAAGGCTTTCGTGGGACATGCCTCTTGGGCTAATATGCAGATATAAGTGAGTATGTACCATTTGAGTCTTTCTGCTTCTGGGTTAACTCACTCATTATGATCAAACTAAGGCACCATCCAAGGACAATACAGGTGGTAAACCTTAAACCCCTACCCAGATCTAGACAATGGACAGAACACTCTCCACAGTAGAGTGGAGAGTGAGATATTACTTTCTCACATACTCTGGTGCCTCACCTTTGACCATGTCCCCTGGAGGGGGAGACCTGGTGGCACTCAGAGGAAGGACAGCAGGTTACCAAGAAGAAACTTGATACCCTATGAACATATACAGGGGGAGGTAATCCCCCTCAGGAACAGTCATAGGGGAGGAGAATAAGGGGAAAATGGGAGGGAGGAAAGAATGGGAGGATACAAGGGATGGGATAACCACTGAGATGTAACAAGAATAAATTAATAAAGGAGAAAAAAAATTTAAAAAAAAGAAGAGTTTCTGGAAGTGATGATTTCCACCTGCAACTAATCCACTCTATAGAAAATAATCCTTCAATAACCAATTAGCCTCTGTTGACAAATATTCATCCTTACAAGAATCAATATTAAGAAGAGTAATATGAGTTCATGTATATCAGTCAAGTCTTTAATCGCTTAAATGTTCAACACTGTCTTACCAGGGTGAAAGAGTTGCCAGAATCTGTCAAAAATTCTCTGGCAATCCTATTTAACCCAAAACTTCACTGATAGTCCTAAGCGAGTAAAATGTTGTTTATAAGAATTCTAAAAGAAAAATCTATGCTGGCAGGTTAAGTACCATGAGAACTGTTGCCCCGGAAGAGAAAAGATTAAAAAAAATAGTTACTATCTCAATTGTCTTTGTTGTATATGTAGGTTTAACATGTCTAAAAGTACTTGAAGCAAGAGTATGTTTGTATTTTAGATACTGTGTGTGTGTGTTGTGATAGTTATATATTAAGAATGAGACATTTTGTTGATGAAATCAAGTTTAAATGCAAGATTCTTTAGTCTTTCATCTATGCATCACATGTTAATCCTGAATGTATATTTATAGTGCACCTGTGCTTTGCCTTTGACCCATCCCATTAAGTCAGATATTGAGGTTTGGATTTATGGCATGAGCTCTTGGGGTCTTGGAATGTGTTCAGTCTGCATTCAACCTTAAAAAATGGAGTTAAGAAATTATGTCTCAAATACATTTTTACATCTATTTTCCCACTCCCAATTTCTCTAAGTGTCCAATATCTGTCTATTTTTAATTATGATATAGTAGATATTCTCATGTGATGGAGCAAAAAGAATAAACAAAACAAGAAAGGTCTTCTTCCCAATGAAGAGTACTCTCCTGTGGGAGAAACTGACATTTAATCAACAATCAAATTCATAAAGCATCACAAACGGCCACTATAGTACTGAAGGAAAAATAAAACAGCACATAAGAGGCATTAAATTTTGATTTGGGAAATTAAAAGCATCTTTCAAGAAATTTACAACCTGAATTCTGATTAGGGATTCAAAATTTCAAGCACAAATGACCCTTTACTCCAAATAGGAGAAACAGCATACTCAAAGGTCCTGAAACAACACTAAGGTGCTTACCATCCCTACTCAGGAACAAATCAGTTTCTGAGTATAAAACACAGAATCAGTTCTAGCGTGACTGGCCTCCCAGCCCCTGTACTACTGCCATATAAACATGCACCCTACTGATGCACAAGGTAATGCACTGGCACGCACCTGTACTTCCCCCTCTTGTGATAGGCATTTAGACAGGCCACTTCTAAATGTATTCTTCAGACCCCAGAGTAAATATTAAAAAAAAAACTTTACCAATAACAGATGGAGGGCCTGTGTTTGGCTCCTTCAGCTGAGCAGACACGATGATTCCATTTGAACACTGTCGTCTGTGTTCTTAGCCACCTGCTAGTTAAATCTTCAAGTCTCTGCTGCCTTGGTGTGAACAGTGCATACCTATCCCTTTTCACTGCAGATCTTCCTGGCCTGGGGTGACCCTTCTGTCTTAAGCCCCTGGGTTTTCTGAAAAGGGACGTGTTACCAACAAAGACTAAAACGGATTTGAGAGTGTCCGCTGCCTTGCCTAAGACACCACCCTTTACATCTGAGGCTATAAATCTATTTGTCATGAAAAGTACCTCAAGCTTTCAATGCATAAACAGGAGAAATAAAACACCCCATATGACACAGGAGAAAATGGTGATGCCTGAAGAATCCATTATCTAATAAGCTGTGAATGTTCGACCAAATGAGGACGTTGGTACCTTCTGGTGGGTTTTAATTGTGATATAAGGGAAATAAGAATACCATCGAGTAGCGCTGGTGTGAAAGGGGTGAGTGGTGGGGCAGAGGAAGAACAAAACAAAACCAGATGACAGAATGACAGCATCCAACTCAGAGAAGAGTTTAGATGTGAAGTGTTCATTTCATTTGTGGTTTGGAAGGTAGTAGAAATGCTAATTTTGCCATTTTTAAAACTATGCAAAACTGAAATCCATGGAGCCAAAGGAAAACCCCACAAGGGCAGCCTGCTATGTGCTGTGGATAATGCCCGCTGTGTGGTTCATTAGCTGTCTGTCTCTTTTATCATCTGTCCCTGCCCCTGGAGAGTTTCACTCGCTCAGAATGGAGGCTTCAGAAAGTTCAGGAGGCTCACGGTGTTTTCATGGGAGTCAGCGAAGGCAGATGGGGATTATATTAAACGTAACACCTCTTTTTCAACACAGCTATTTCATTAGGGTCATGTTCAGTCTAAAATACATATCCATTCATATGCATGGTTTATCCATGTCAACCTGAGTGTAGGACAAGGGTTCTACAGAAATAGGGAGACTAAACAGCCTTTAAAATAAGATAAAACAGGAATATGAAGAAATTAACCAACTCTACTATGAAGTAAAAATTTCACACTAAATAAGTATTATGCACGATGTCTAAAGCATCTAATGTAAGATGTGTGCAAAAATGTGACTTTTGCTTCCAGCCTTTGAAGTGGTCTGAAGGCAACAGTTTCAAATCCAAGTGAACACGGTTCTTTTGTAGATGACTGAATTACTCCAAGCGGCAATGCTATTCTGTCAGTTATATAAGCTTCCAAAAGGGTGAATAATTCTCTTTGAATCTTCAGAACCAAAGTTAAGGGCAAAATTTCTTTGATTTACATAATAGTTTGTATTCTGGAGAAATTCAGTGTTTATTAAAACCAGGCACGAGACACATTTTTTTTTTTGTAAAATTGAATTATAGCCTAATCACAGATAATTACAAGTGGTTTGTTCTGTACCCGGTCATGGTTCACATGTATGGCGTAGGTGTGAATGTATATGCTTGGTGCATTTATATTTCCAACCTTTACCTCTGCTGTGACTACAACATTTATACATCTAAATTCTTACGTATTTTTTATTGAAAGCTATGAATGGCATTTCAAACTTGGTGTAACTGAAATGAAATTCATGACCTACTTTCAACAACACCACCATCCAAAAATGTTCCCTTTGCCCTTGAGTTTTCCCCATTTCAGTAAATGCCACTTCTATAGTTCTGGTGGCTTAGAACTGAGCTTGGAATTCACCTTTATTCAGCTCCATCTGTGCGCCCTGTGTTGAACCCAGCAGAAAATCCTGCAAGGCTTCACCTTCAGAACTGTCCATGTCTCAACAGCTTCAAGTCACTATAACAGCATACTGGAGGCAACTAAACTATCAAGAGAAGAATGTTATCTAACATACAGTTTTAGAAGTTGAAAAGCACTGCACCAGCATTAGATCAGCTCTGGTGATAAAGTACATTGTGCCACATTGTGGTGGGAGTGTGTGGTTGAACATATTTATACATTAGAAAGCACAAAGAAACCAAATCTCGGGTTCCCAAGTTTCTTCAGATGTGCCATTAAGCCTCACATCCTGAAGGTCAACAGCATCCTCCAGTATCATCACCCTGATAACCACGTCTTTACATAAAGGTTACTGAGGACATGTATCCCCATCATCGCATGCAGTTATCACCTAGAAGCAAGATATTGGCAGTAGCACAGCTGAAGCTAGAGTTTAGTCTATTTCAATCTAGCCAAATTCCTCAAATTTTTCCCAGCTCCATCCCATTCAGAGTCAGTGGCTTAGCTCCAGTCTTCCTCTTACACAAAAGCCAATCCTTGCTGCTTTGCATTTGATGTTCCTTCTACACAAATCACTCTTTGCCTAGTTGTCTGGGGAGATCTTTCTTTAACTCCTCCTGCACCTCTCAGCTCAATGGATATTTTCCATTGGGCCCAGGGTGGAAGGACGTTGTTGGGTTGGTAGTCATCCTGAAAGGCTGATGAAATGTCAGAGAAGTAAAACAATTGAGAGCTTTGTTTGTTTTTGTTTTCTTTGGGGCACAAGTTAGAGCTAATTTTCTCAAATGAGAAAAACGCCTCCATTAAACCGGCCTATAGGCCAATCTATGTGTCCATTTTCTTGATTAATTATTGATGTGAGAAGGCCCAGTGTAGGACACTTTGGGTGGTGCCATACTCGATGTGGCCCTGGGTTGTACAATAATACTGAACAAACCCTGGAGAGCAAGCTAGTAAGCAACACTCCTTCATGGTTTCTGCTTTAGTTCCTGGCCCCAAGTTCCTACTCTGCTTGAGTCCCTGTCCTGACTTCCCTTGATGATGGGCTGAAATAAACCCATTTCTCCCCAAGCTACTTTTGGCCAGCATTTTATCACAGCAATAGAAACCTAAGACAGAAGTTGAATCCTGGCTGCAGAGTTTGACTTGTGTTCTATAGTTGATAGGGATTTGCAGAGGTGTTGGGGCAGAGAGTTAAATGATTTCAGCGTGTTTATGGTATGTATATATGATAGTGTGAGATGGCTCACTGGGGAGAAAGATAGATATTGAACGTCTAAGCAGCAGTGTTATTGCAACTGTACAAATGCAAAGTTGTAAGGCACTAATACAGCAAATTTATCATTGAATTAGAAATTATCTAGAATAGGATGCAGCAGTGATCCTGGCTTTGTTTTGAAATCAAGAGATAGTTGATAATGCAATACCTTCTTAGTGATGGTCTCTGAACACACACACACACACACACACACACACACACACACTTAGCATTTTACTCACTCTCTAGTCCTGATATTTTTCTTTATTCCATGTTATTTTCTGCAGACTGAAACATAACATGCCTATGAGTCAGCAAATGTTTTCTATAAGTGACCAGAGAAGAAGTAATTGAACTTGAAGACCTTACAGTCTTTCTTGCAATTATTCAACTCTGTTGTGATAATATGAATCTAACTAGAGGTAATAATTTCTTTCTTAACTATATTCTTAGATATCTTCTAATAATACTTTATTTACAAATACACTTAATAAGACAGCTTTGTTATGGATGACTGCCTTTGCTTTGTGAGATAATTTGATTCTAGTCTTTACTTTTTTACAATTATCTGCTATCTCTCTAAAATATAATAAACATGAAAACAAAGCCTTGTTTTGTTTAATACTCTGTCCCCAGCCTTTGGGTAGTTTAGAGACATAACATAATGTAAGGTTTACTGTAGAATGATTAGAGTTGTTTGAAAATAAAAGGGAAAAGAAAGAAAATGATATTTATATGTACCCTCATCCTATCTATATTTGACAGGATATTTGATATCTAAATGTTTACCAAAATAGGCATATTCAGATCTCTTATTTTAAAAGAACACATTAGCTCTTCATTGCTTAGATATTAAATTTAGTCTCCTTAGCAGAATACGTAAAGAGGTGTCTTAAAAAGAAAGTATTAAGAGAGTATGCTTGAGCTGGTGTAGAGAAGTGTCATACTTCTGAAGGTTACAAGGTCTTTATAAGTGTTGAGGATACAGCTTAGTCCTTAGAATGTTTGCCTAACACACATGAAGCTCTAGATTTGATCCCCAGCATTGCAAAAACTAGACTGGGGAAATAGTGCCTGCCTGTAATTCCTGCACTTTGGAGATGAGGTCAGGAGGATCAGAAGTTTAAGACCAACCTTGGATAAACAGTGAGTTTAAACTTAACCTAGGTTACAAGAGTCTTTGTCACACACAAATAAAGAAAACAAAAAATCAATAATGAGAACATTAAAAAAAAACTCAGCCAACTATCAACTTAGGTGAACTTGAAAGAGCCAAAAAAACAAACAAACTGGAACTTCAGCATGCTAACTTTCATAAATATATCTGCTAGATGGAGTTCTTTTTAGCAGAACACATTCCATGTACCAATTCCCAAAATGTGATTGTTTCTATTCAGTGTTTCACCAATCTGTAATCAAACTAATTTTGAGGACAAAATTCATAAGAAGATTTCTTAGTGACCTCAGAATTGCCCGCGGGAATTTGTAGGTTGTTTTAAAATTAGTTTTATGATTATTGTGGCTGTAAAAGGAAACCAAGTTCCCAGCATCTAGGTCCTCCAGGCTGCCTTTATCTAAATGGCCCTCCCTTTTTCTATATTACACATTTAATTTATCACAAAGTTTCACTGGAGAAAAAAAGGTTCTGTTCCAGAAAATATACTTTTCTTAATTTCTAACTTTGATGACAATACCACGAGAAGCTTCCTTTCCTGATACTCTGATAAATGTGTTGGGGTCAAAGCTCTTCTAGTCCCCACTGAACTATGTGTGTGACAGGCTGCAGCTGTGCGCCTTTTGGATTCCTCTCTGTGGGTATTTCTGTCACCGAAAAAGCCATACTCAGATTGCATTTTTCAGACTACAACATAATACCTTTAATCAGGTCACAGTCAGGTCTTAACCTCACAAAGAGTCAGACTATTTAAAATGAATTAGCGTCTCGTCTGCAATCCATTATCTGTTTATTTCCTATGCTAAGTTTCAGAGGTTAATGTTGTCTGCCTGTTTCCAAAATCCTCTTTGTTCTCACAGTTATTATCCATAGAAACTTGTTCTGTCACCTTTAGCCCCTCTCTCAGTAAAGCCTGCGTTTGCACTACACTGAGTTCCTCACTTTTGCTCAACACAAGGACCTCAGATGCTGGTGTAAACTCATTCTGCTTTAACTTTCTTGATACCTACTATGCTATTTACTGACTTGTACTCTTGTCTGGGACTTGAAACCCCGAGCCTTGTGGCCTGAATGTGCAGCACAGCTCCCTTGCATCTTTGCAGAATGACGATAGGCAATTAGCCTATCTCCGCCATGAGCCTCTGTTCCTCACATTGCGTGGTAACACTAAACATCACTAGCAAGTTATTACTCTGATGGTAAAAGCAAGTCATCCGGCTCCTGACCAGCAGCAGGTTCTCAATATAATAAAGTCCTCAGTAGTCCTCATTGTCCTTCAAGTTCTTTCAAATGGGACAGAAAGACTGTGTCCGACAGATCAGACAACTCAACATCTATTTGGCTGTTGTCTCAGAGAAGCGAGAAGATGGCGGTAAAGCTTAAAGCAAGCACTGGACAGGAAGAATGAAGAAAAAAAAAAAATTAAAAGGTCACTATGGGATGAATTCAGGTCCTCTGAGGCAATACAAAGAGTAATCCACCTCTGGATCTCTCCACTGCTTTGAGACAATGAAATCCAGAAGCTGGGATAAAAATATATGATTTTATTAAAGTTTTATGTTAATAAGATGGCCAAAGAAGAATGCTGCTCCCTGAGGAAAAAGGAACATGTCAGGTAAATGGAAAAGAAAATGGCACATGGTGTAGACAAAAGTGCAGAATGAAGTAAGGGCAGATTTTAGTAATAGACAACACACGATCGAGAAAGAACAAACTATTAATCTACACCTCATGCAATTTAGCTTAAGCTGCTGCTTCCCCAGTGCCATGGCTGCTAAGGTTGCCAGCATCAGCATCCACTTTGCATCTGTGCTCAGATGTATCTTGTTCAGTTTGCTGCTGTAAATAAAGCTGCTGAAGAGCTCAGAATCTGGCTTAGAGTCTGTTACACCAAGAGCCTCTGCTGCCCTAACCTTACTCTTACCTGGATGGTGTCGGACAGACATGGCCTTCCAAATCTAGTTTAGCCTCAGTTTCCTAACTACGGTACACATTTCTTAGATTTGTAAAAAGCTGACGGTAAATGAAAAGACAAGTGCGTTATGAAATGCAGTTGCTCTCTCAGCCTCCTATCATGAAATAACAGAAGAGGCAGTGAGTGATCCTGGGGTTTGCTGTAGACTATGCCCCAGACACATCATCCCTGTGCATTCCTGCAAAAAAGGAAAGGGTTAGTTTTCAAGAAAATAAGAAATGTAATCTCTCAGACGAACAGGCTAAGTTAGTATGCATCTCCCAAACGCACCTTCTAATTCCCAAACTCTGTCATTTTCCTACACTTACAATTCCCTCCATTATTTCTATTGTCAGATTCAGATGAAATCTAAATTCCTCTATGAAGATTTTGTTACATGGGTCTAAGTTTATCCTCTAATCTCCTGAAATTCTGTAATGCTAGTTGTCTACCCACCTCGTTCAAATGACAAAAAGCAGTAATAGTCCTTGAGAAATTATTTCCATTTTTTTGTTGTTCAAATCTTTTTATTTGTTAGACGCCTCCTTTCATCTCCTTTATTTCTACAGACATTTTTCTCTTTTGTATTTGAAATAATAGATCGGGATCATGAAAGTTATTCGTTTATTAGAGAAAATTTAGAAAATAAAAATTACGAAGATAACTCTAAAGCAATTTTAAGATCCATAATGCAAATGGAGACTGATGTTTGTTGTACCCAGTGTCTGCTGCTGTGAAAATGTGCCTGAAACTGACTTATTAAAAGAAAGAGGTTTTTTAGGTTCAATAACATGACTTGCATCTGATCAGCTCTGGGGAGGACATTTTTGGGTGCACATATGGATGGCATAGTGGCAGGGATGTGAGAGAGAGAGAAAGAGGACATAGAAGATTGGAAACCAGGAGATGAGCAGGACCTGGCAAGGAAACCACTGTACAGTGAGTGGCCCAACATCAGTAGGATGTGGGCCTCACAAGCTGAACTCAATATATTAATTTCTTTTAAGAAATCAAATTATATGAAGAGGGAATGAGGAGATGGGGTGACATGGAAAAATTAGAAAAAGGATTTAGGGGCAAATATGGTCAAAATACATTGTATGCAATCTATAAAGTGTATATCTCAGGCTGGCCTCAAACTCAAAGTCCTCTCGCCTCTGCCTCCTTCAGCAAATCCTCCCGGCCTAAGCCACCAGAACTGGCTGTATGTAATTCTTAAATAACTAGTAAAAATATGTTTAGGAAGAGATGGGGCATAAAACTATGGAATCAGCTTAGGTTCCCATCAATAGACGAATGAGTAAAGAAAATATGACAAGTATACATTCAACCTAAATTGTGTGTTTGCAGGGAAATGGGTGAAACTGAGCAGCATCATACTAACCAGGAAAGAAAGTTATCGTGTCTGCTATTTAATGTGTGAACTTTGGGGAACAAGGAGGAAAAAGACGTGGAACTAAGTGGGATTGTTTGGAGATTTGAAAAGGAAACATAATACTGGGTGATGGTAGTAAATGTGATCGAAATGTCAGAATTGGTTACACATGCCAATGAAATCCTAGAGTAGTTGTGTGTGCGTGCGCGTGCATGCATATGTATGTGTGTGTGTGCCTGTGTTATTTTATTTCACTTATCATAACGTTTTCAAGGTTGATCAGTTTCGTATCCTGTGTACCAGTTTCACAATTTTCTATGTTTTAACAACATCCCTCTGTCTATCTACATTGTCTTCATTTATACACTCATCTATTGACAGATGATACCTGGATTGTTTTCACTTTTTGACTATTGCGAATAAGCATTCAGTTTTCTCAATCCTCTACATGTCATATTTGTTTTCATTTTCATTCATATCTATATATTTTACAATTGTCCTTGTGAATTCTGATTCCTCTCTTACAAGTGTATGGTTTATCAAATGTGTTAATTTCCAAGTACATGTGACCTCTGGTGTTTTCCTTCTGTTGATTTCTAGTTATTGCACATAACTTAAGGAAGACTCTTGGAATGCTTTTTTTTAATTTTTTAAATTTATTTTTAATATAATTTATTCAGATTACATCCCAATTGTTATCCATCACTTTTAGAATCCTGTTCCCACCCTCCCTCTCTGTTTCACTCTACTCTCCTCCCCTAGACCTCTGACAGAAGGGGACTTCCTCCCCCACGAAATGACCACAGCCTCTCAGGTCTTATCCAGATAGCTTACTTTCCCTTCCTCTGTGTGCCACCTGGCTTCCCCACCAAGGGGAAGTGAACAATTTGGGACACCAGAGTTCGTGTCAGAGGCAGTCCCCACTCTCCTCACAACCCTAGAGAATGAGTTGTCCATTGGCTAGATTGGAACATGGGGTCAAGTTTTTTTTTTTCATTTTTTTAAAAATAATTTATTCAGATTGCATCCCCTCACTTGTATCTTCCCACTCCTCCCTCCCTCCCTCTTTCACCAAATTCTCCTCCCCTAGTCCTGTGGCTGAAAGGGACTTCCTCTGCCACCACTTGATCACAGTCTATAAGGTCACACTCTGGTAGCCTGCTTCCCTTTCCTCGGAGTGCCACCAGGCCTTCCCACCAAGGGGAAGCTGTCAAATAGGGGTCACCAGAGTTCATATCAGAGGCAGTCCCCACTCTCTATACAACTGTGAAGAATGCACTGTCCACTGGCTAGATCTGAATAGGGTGTCTAGTTTTTACTGCATGCATTGCCCTCAGTACAGCAGTTTGTGCCCGCCCCTCCCCCCGGGTCCAGATCCGCCAGCCTTGATGGTCTTCTTGTATGGTTCCTGGACCCTCTGGGTCTTTCTATCTCCCCATTCTCCCATACCACTCTCACCTGGAGTCTCAATAGCAAGTTCCAGCATCTGTCCTGATCCCCAACTGAGTGAAGACTCTCAGAGTATATCCATGTTGGGCTAGTATACAATTATAAGTGAATATATATCATGTGTGTCTTTCTGGTCTGAGTTAACTCACTCAGGATGATCATTTCTAGATACATCCATTTGCCTGCAAGTCTCAAGATTTCCTTGTTTTTAATATCTGAGTAGTACTCCATACTGTAAATACACCACAGTTTCTTTATCCATTCTTCGACTTGGGGAAATCTAGGATGTTTCCAGATTCTGGCAATTATGAATAAGGCTACTATGAATATAATAGAACAAATGTCCTTGTTGTGTGGTTGAGCATCTTTCAAGTATATTCCAAGGAGTGGTACAGCTGGGTCTTGAGGTAGAACTATTCCCAATTTTCTGAGAAAGTGTCAATTGATTTCCAAAGTGGTTGTACAAGTTTGTACTCTCACCATCAGTGAAGGAGTGTTCCCCTTTCTCCACATCCTCACAACATGTGCTGTCACTTGAGTTTTTGATCTTAGCCATTCTTATGGGTATAAGATGGACTTTCAGAGTTGTTTTGATTCGCAATTTTCTGATGCCTAAGGACTTTGAGCATTTCTTTAAGTGTTTCTCAGCCATTTGATATTCCTATGTTGAGAATTCTCTGTTTTATTCTGAACTCCATTTCTTAATTGGGTTATTTGGTTTGGTAGTGTTTAATTTTTTCTACTCCTGAAATTCTTTCCTCTATCTCTTGTATTCTGTTTGAGATGCTTACCTCTGTCTTTCCTGTTTTCTTCTCTAAGTTCTCTCTCTACAGGCTTTCCTCAGTTTGTGCTTTTATCATTGTTTCCATTTTCATCTTCAGATCTTGAATGATTTTATTAATTTCCTTTACCCAATTATATGCATTTCCCTCAATTTCTTCTGGTGATTTCTTCATTTCCTCTCTATAGGCCTCTGTCATGCCCTCTCTAAAGTCCTCAATCTGTTTACCTGTATCTTCCTATATTTGTTTACAGATTTTATTTCCTCCATTATCATCTTTATTATGAAGGATTTGATGTTATTTTCTTATGCTTCACTTGTGTTTGAGTTTTCCGAGCTGGTTGATTTGGATAACTGGGTTCTCAAGATGCCAGATTACCTTGACTTTTGTTGTTTATGTTTTTATGTTGGCCTTTAGCCATCTTGCTGTTTCTGGTGTTCGGTGGTAGTTTCTGGTGTCTTTCACTGGCCATTGAGAGCAGCTCATAGGTGAGTGGTTTTATTCCCCTCATCTGCCAGGATCAGGGAATTCTTTAATGAATCAGGCAGGAGACCTGGTTTCAGATGCAAGGACTTTCCATGGACTGGCTGTGTGACTGAGGTCAAATTCACTTGCACTGTATACCATGGGATTTCCTTGGGGCTCTAAGACGCAGACACTGTTGCCTTATGGCCTACAGTTCCTCCTGAAACAAAACCATGGGTGTTGCCTGGTGTGTAGCTAGCTAGGCTTTTGACCAAGAAAATATCCCTGGATTGACCAGGTGACTTGAGATCAGATCCACCTGTGAAGCCCCAGACTCTAGTGTGCTGTAGCACACTACTCAGCTGGTGACAGAGTGCAGCTGCAGTGTGCTGGCCAGTGTGTGGCTAGGCTTTGGCAACCATGTCTGTACCCACCTGGGCTCTGATTGGATTGGCAATCCGAGGTCAGATACACTCATGCTCCACACCCTTGTGTCTCTCCTGGATTAGTAGACCCAGACCCTGATACTCTGGTGCCCAGAATTCACTCCAGGACGGAGCCCGAGATGTAGTACAGATGCATTGCACAGGCAGATATGTGTCCAGACACTGAGGACTGGGCACGCACCTATAAGAAACTAGGGAGTCCTCCTTAGACCAGTTGAATGGCACAGGACCCCTCTCACCCAGGGCACTCCAGATCTGCTGCTCTGTGCCTCCCAGCTCAGTCCCTCAGCTCAGTCCTGCCGATCAGACACAGTCCGTGGTCAGCACCACCATCTTAGATACTTCTCTTAGAATGCTTTTCATCTTCCAAAATGTACTGAGAATTGTATTTATATCTTTAATATCTTCAATATTAGTTTCAGGCAACTTGGAGTAAGTTCTGTAATTGTTATGTCTTTTTAATCCCTTTACTGACATATAATATTCATAAATCTCTTATAATTGTTTATCATAAAGTATATTTTACCTAATGATACTCATGATCTGGATCTATTTTGGTTACATTTACTATCAAATATCTATAACCCCACCCACTTATTTCCAACTAATTTATATCATTGATGGTAAGGTGGATTCCTCTAATTTGAATATGGTCTGGGTTTTTCCATCTATGAAAAGCTTGATCCTCAGGGTGGTACAATGGAGAATGGTGAAATCTTTTAAGAGGTGGGGCCTATTTGTGGCTGAGTACTCTACTGACACTTATCCTATACAGGTTAGGCAGTTGTGTGTTTCTGCATTAACCACTATTCACGACACAAGAAACTTCTCCGATGAGCCCTGAGAACACTGCTTATCTATTGTGGGTATAGGGAAAGTAGTTTAGAGGAGAGCAGTTTAGAGCAGCTTGATAGTATATCTATTGATCAGAGTAACAACAGTAGGTCAATCCCTGGGTGCTGTGTCTCACTAACCATGGGTTCTCGGTCCAGCTTGCACTATGACTTCTGCCATTCCACTGCCACCCCAATATACGTACCCTGACCACCAAAAATGTGGAAAGAATCTAAAGCCATAGGTTAAGAAATACCAGAGTAAAATAGTGTCTTCTGGACATAAAAGGACAACTGTACTTACGAGCTTACAAAATCAATGGTTGCCTATGTAATATATGCACAAAATCAAGTCAGACAATATTCAACTAAGAAGGGAAAAGGAGTTAATGAGTTCTCACCTGTAACTGAGAATCTGTGAATAGGAAATAGTTTCTAGGAGAGGGAGAGTCAATTTTCTTTCAGGGTGGGGAAAGCTTACTGCTATTTTTTTAAAAAATAATAGTGCTCCCAAGAGCTACCTCTGGTCTCTTGAGAATGCCTTTAGGGTCTTCTGAAGGCAGCAGCTCAATGACCTAAGTATGTCTCATCAGGCTAAATGTTCCCTTCATTTAGTTCTGTACTTCTTTGTATTAGAAGGCATTAACAGTAATTTTATAGAAAAAGAATGAGATTAGAAGTTGCCATCATTTGGGAGAAAAAGAGCATTTAAGCCATTGTTTAAGGGTTCAGTTGTCTTTTGAGATAACAAAAATGTTTCAGAAGTACAAAATTGTGTTGCTCATAATAGGGCACCTAGTGATGTATTTAAAGTAGTTGAAATTGCAAATTTTTTGCAAAATGTTTATTTTATCAAAATATTAAGAAATACTACTGAGATCTCTCCTCAGAGCAAAAGGCTTTGAATATCCAGGCCTAGAACTGAGCCCTGTTTTGTAGTTCCCATTATTTTACTTGTTAAGCCCTGGAGCTGATAAGCCAAGTTTGTAGCCAGAGGTAAGTTTGTCCCCAGTTGATTTTTCATCTCTTGTTTCATCTCTTGATCTTTCTGTTAACATTGCCATGGCAAGAGATTTTATTTTTGTTGTTGTTGTTGTTGCAGGTCTTAGAGGTTGTGGTCAGTTCCATGTGCAACCTCTACTTACACACGTTGATTTTGTGTGACATCTAAAGATCAAAGAAATGAAATCATGGTAGACTTAAAGCATAGATAAGCCTTTTGCAGACTACAGAAAGATTGCAACTTGGTCTGAAAGTGCAGAAGAAAATAGATGAGGCAGTCCCACTCTCCCCACAAAAGTGGAGAATGAGTTATCCATTGGCTATATCTGATCAGGGGGTCTAGATTTACTGCCTGCATTGTCCTTGGTTAGTGCAACAGTTTGTGCAGACCCACCTTAGGGCCATATCTGCCAGCCTTGCCACCATTTTTTTTAACTTTTGCCTGTGGAGACATCAATTCTACAGTGCTTTGTTTGCTGTGATTTTATAACAAGTGGATAGTATGAGTTCTCTTCAATAATCATTTTAATAGTGATTTGATTATAAGCATGTACACTTTATAATTAACTTACCCTATCTACCACAAAATAAATTCCATTGAATTTTTGAGCAGAAATGCATGAAAAGCACTGATGAATTTTCACCTGTCCCTTGAATCTTCATATCCAAGAATACAGTATTTAATATCCACATAACATTTCATTTCTGCTAACAGTAATTTGAAATTTTCAGCATACATATTCTGAATCTCTACTTTAATATTTACAATTAAGAAACTTTTATTGAGGCAATTGAAAATTCTACTGTTTCACTTTATAATTTTATCTTCTAATTATTTAACATTAATACTTGGAATATTAATTTTAATACTGCCTTTTTAATGCAGTCATTCTAAATTTGTCAGCTATAGTATGCTTACATTCATTTATTATTTGTGGTAGATTCCTGGCTGGTTTCTAAATATACAATTATGGCATATATAAAATTATGTTTTCCTTTGACATCCATGTGCCCTTTAGTCCTTTTTTGTCTTATTTCTTTAACATTCTTTGTCAGATCTTGGGAATATAAAAAGAGTTGCAAAAGTATTAGTGAGAGTTCCTATGTGACTTTAATGCACTTTCCTCCCAAAAGTATCAAAAATCACAGCTCAATTTCAAAGCCATGAAATTGGCATAGTGCAATACTATTAAACAAACTACAGACATTATTTGGATTGTCATATTTTGTATGTAATAGTATATCAGTATAGTGCTATGAAGAGTTATCAAGTACAAATTCAAGTACCACCACAATTACCATGGCAACCTATGCTGCTAACTTTGAAATGATCACAGGCCATCCCATATCTAGAAAATAACATGTAAAAAAACCCAAATGGAAACCTGAAATCCCAAAGTATTGAAACCTATAATTTAGTGCATTTTCTATATTAATTTCCATATTGATTAAACATGGTAGTAACTGTTGCAACAGAATAGCTAGATTTTTCTTTTCTTTTTTAATAACTTTTATTTTATTTTTATTTTATGTACATTGTTGTTTTGTCTGCACGTATGTTTGTATGAGGGTGTCAGATGCTGGAGTTACAGACAGTTGAGAGTTGTCATGTGGGTGCTGGGAATTAAACCTGGATCCACTAAAAGAGCAGTCAATGTTCTTAACTGCTCAGCTACCTCTCAGGGTTGTTTGGTTGGTTGGTTTTGGTTTTGTTTTCTTTACAATTTTAGAGACAGAGGATTAGTTTTGAGCACAGATCTGAGAATTTTTACATGCTTTGTTATAAAATAAGAAAGTTATCCTTTTCATTTCAAGAAAGCATTTTATGGCTTCTCTTTTGGCCTATCTAAATTGCCAGCATCACTACATCCTGAACCGTTATTAAGTAAAATAAGAGTTACTTGAACAAAGACACCACCATACTGAGATGGTCAATTTGATAACTAAGACAATCGCTAAGCAAGTGACTACTGAGGCATTTACAATTGGTACTGATTTACCTTAAACTTATACTTCCTAATTATTTAACCTTAGTACTTAGAAATGCTGATTTTTTTTAAATCCTATAATGCCCAGACACCTTACAGTATAGTAAATGTTTATCCTAGACATAGGGAGAGTTCATACTCCACATCACGCTACTCGGGATAGAATACAATTTAAAACTTATCAGTGTCATTTATTTCTAGCAACTCAGTATTTTTAACTGAATGTCTGTTGCTAAAATGGCTGAGAGTCTACCTAGGGCAAATGAAAACCACCTTACGACTTCACCTCCTCTCAGGGAAACACTGGGTAGCCACTGAGCCTTTCTATGGCTACCATTACTTACAGAACGCTCCATCAATGGCATGGTACATTGCGCAACGTGGAGGTTGACTCTGCTTTCCTCTTTAATTTCCTTGAGTGCTGCCCAAGTTGTACCTGCATCCCAAGTTTCTCTTTATTGCCAAGTCGCATCCAGTACCATGACCATGCCTCAGTGTGCCCATCCACCACTGAAAAACTTCTGAGCTGTGGTCTTCATTTGGGTGTGACTGTTGTGAACACTTATGGGAACATAATTTCTGTTTTCCTAAGTGACACACTCAAGAGTGTAGTAGCCAAGCCAAGAAATGTTGTTGATTGCTTTGCTGAGTAGTTGGGCATTTTTCATTCACATAAGCAATAGCGTTTCTCGCCCAGGTACTATCCTCATTTTATGGCAGTTTTATTATTTCAGGTATTTCAGTCTGGGTAAGATTTAAATTTCACTAATGATTAATAGTGTTCAATGTCCTAATTTCCTATCCATGTACACTTCTTGCTTAGCTGTGTGAGAGGTGTGTGTGTGTGTGTGTGTGTGTGTGTGTGTGTGTGTGTGCACGTGTGAGCGCGCGTGCATGTGTGTGAATAATAAAAGCTTCTACCAGATTTGTAACATTAATTTGTGTTTAGTTTTCTGCCAAAACCAAATTTATCATTTTTTAAAATATTAGATATTAGCCAGGCGTGGCAGCACATGCCTGTAATCCCAGCACTCACAGAGACAGAGGCAGGCATGTCTCTGGGAATTCGAGGCCCACCTGGTCTACAAAGCAAGTCTAGGACATCCAGGGCTATACATAGAAACCCTGTCTTAAAAACAAAACAAAACAAAACAAAAAAACTATTATGTATTAGATGATGATATGGTATCATGCCTAAGAAATCTTAGCCTAGCCCTAGAACATATATATATTGTTTCATGTTCTTTTTCATAAAATGTTATATTTGAATAAAAGTAGATTTATGATTAGTTTTGAGTTAATTTTTGTAAACTCTGTGAAGCTTAAAGGTTTGCCTGTGTTATGGTTTGAACATTCCCACCCATAGCATGTGGAAACTTTACTGTGACTCCCATGCTTTCAGGGTCCAGACCTTTGCGAGATGACCAGGTCTGGAGGGATTGTGATGCATGTAGTTATCACAGGAGAGGTTATGATGTGAAAGTCAGCTCTTCATTGCTCCCAACTCTCTCTAGTGACTCTGCTCACTGTGGAAAGCCTTATGCTACATGTGGCTTGGGCCAACTGATTATGGACTGAATTCTTTGAAATTATGTGCTTAAGTCAACATTTTTTACTTTATAAGTTGATCTGCTTGGGTATTTTGCTACAGAAATGTCCCAAAATAAAGTCTAAGATACATGACAATCTTTTGCTTTTCTCCCTTAGGTCTATGAGCCCCCCCCCTTTTTTTTAACATTCTTCATCTTTATTGTCTTAAATGAATAATTTCTGTTGGACTACCTTCAAGTTTACTAACTTAATGTTCACATTTTCCTTTGTCATTCTTATCCTGCTAAACTTGTTTAATAACTTCTTTTTTATTTAAAGCATTGCCACTTTCTTAGCTCTAGCATGGTAATTACTTCCCCTTTCAGGGTTCCTTTGTCTAGTGAACTCCTAATTTTTATTGATTTAAAAAATGCTTTTTTTCTCCTTTATAGAAAGCAGTGGTAATAATTGTGTTAAAGTGTTTCTGTGTGAGTTTTAACCTTCTAGGACATCATTTTATTTTATTTTATTTTATTTTATTTTATTTTAAGCATTGGTCACATTCTTTTGGTTCTTTATACATCACAAAATGTTTACATTTATTTGACATTGGGAAAGCTTTGTCATCTGAACTCTGGTTCAATTTCATTCTGCAAGGGCTGGGGTTGGAAACCCCATCTACATGGGGCCAATTAGCACACATTATAGTTTTCAAAGAGCGATGCAATCTCTGTAACCCTCCAGCTCTGCCACCCATCCAACAACAATGCATCAGTGAACAGCCATGGCTATAATCCACAAACATTTCATTTACAAAAATGATGGTGTGCCACGTTTGGCCCACAGGCTGTAGGGTGCTAGCCACTACTCTGAAGAATTTTGGATTTTGTTGTAGTTATTTCAGGTTTCAATCTATGTACTTAGACTCCACAGAAAAAACATGTTTTCTCTCTGTGGGCAGAAGCACAACTCTCCAGTCAATTGTCCAACTGTTTGTTATGCTGGCCAAGGACTATGTGGATCTACACAGAGAATTGTGAGATCACCCATTCAGGTCTCTGCTCCTGTATTCTCTTATATCCTTTTGTGTCTGGGATTTGTTTTCCATTTCCTCTGGCTAAAAAGGCAGGGTTGTTAGTGAAGCTTTGCTGAACTCTATTTCCACATTCCCTCTATGAGTCAAGCCACCCTTGGGCAAAACTTTGTGAAAAACAACCAAACCAAAAAAAAAAAAAAAAAAAAGGAAGCTTGCCCTGGCGATGTTTCAGTTTTGACTTCATTCCTAAATCCATCTGTGTATTTATACGTCTAGGTATTTATATGTTGTATTTGTTTTAAAAGGTTTGGCTGTAATGAGTACAAAGAATGAGCCACGGTGGGGTTAAACCACTATGGAGGAACCAGGTTCAGTGAACTTACTTTTCATCCACAAAGCCATCTCTCTCTATAGATCTTGGATATGGGGACTATCTTTGACTCTTTAGTGGTTCTCCCATGTCTAAAGGAAAGGTCTAGAACTACCAGACATGCTGAATTTTTCTTTAAATTTTTGCTTCTAAACAACTGATAGATGTTAGAGTAAACATAAAAGTCATCAATTCTTCTCAACCTGTTTGACAAGAATGGGTTTGAAGATAAAAAAGGACCCACTCACTTCTACACAGTGAAACTGCAAAGGTAAGACTAAGAAGGGCCCTTGGCATAGAGTTTTGTGTGGAACATGCTCTCTCCCTTTGTCTGATGGTCTCCCCAGATGACAGACAGAGAAGAACAGAGGATGAGTTTGCCTATGAAGGACATGTAAGTATAATGGGCACAAAATTAATTAAACATATAAAAAGTACTTGGCTTAAAGAAAAATAATGAGGCTTATGTTAGGCCACTAGGGACGCATCAATAATAAAAGAGAACCCTGTTTTCTAACCATATCCTGAGCTAACCATAAGCTTTACTTTTTCTTTGCTAAAATTACATAAAGCTTATAAAAATATTCAGTTGGTGTAAATACATGGTGAAATCCCAGGAATAGATGTGGCAGAAGGCCATAATTAGAGGCAAGCAAGAATTAGCGAAGAGATCAGGGATGAAGAAAGACAACAGATGGAGCATGGGAGTTAAAACAAGTGTAGCAAGTGACCTCAGTGTCTGGGGTGCAAGCTGTCAGTGTGTGGGGTATATAAGGAAATGAAAAACCCTTTTAGAGATGGGGAAAGAGATGTGTTCTCAACTTTTCTACTTCTTGATCCCAGTCCCAGTTAGCCTTCAGGTGCTTTCGTTCTTGTCAAAGAGGGAGGGATCGTGGGGCGAAGACCATGATGATATCATTATCTTTAAAAGCCTTTTATCGGATTTTTATCATGAAAAATCTGAAACAGTAATCAGGACACTTGTCTTAACCTCAGACATATCTGTGGCTGAGATACATAATAATAACTGTTAGACAATATAACTGTCATAGAAAACAGGATCTCAAATACTAAAGTACTGTGTGATTATATAGTTGTTTTAGTAGTTCTACTTAGCATAGTTTTGTGTGTGTGTGTGGTGTGTGTGTGTGTGTGTGTGTGTGTGTGTGTGTGTGTGTGTGTATGTGAGAAGAGGAGTGCCACTGGCGAGTTACTTATGGATGTATGTAATTTTTAACATATAAAAAAATACTTGCCTTTTCATAGTGGGCATGTAGTATCAAACTAATTTCATTGAAAGTGAAAATATGTAATACTGTTTTGAGTGTCTGGGTCAAGCACAGTTCTCAGAGCTTTTATATATCTCATCTCATCCTTCCTCTCTATGGGAGAAGTGCCATCTTTATTTCCCACTTTAAAGCCAAGGAAACTGAGCTATAGCAACGTTGGTAATTTGTCCAAAGTCATCCAACATATCGATCATAAAAGCAAGACATTTTTAGCCACTATCATTCTTGTGGCAGTTCTCAATGTTGCTGCACATAAGAACCACTTTCAATGCTTTAAAAAAAAATATCTGCAATTAAATCACACTCTTTTGGGGGTATGACCCAGGCATGAACGCATATATCTATGTTTAGTTTTACAGCTCCCCTGGGGAACTTCAATGTGCAGCCAAGGTGTAGAAAGACAACGTCACTGACTCCTGTCCTAGAAGGTTCGTGGAAAAGATGTGGAGAATTTAGTCGAACAAGGGAAGGCTGCTTACAAGTTAACGGCATTCAGTTTCTCTGGAATGGATTACAAAGAGCGCTTAATTACATCTGCCTACACCCTGTGCAAACATCATTTGGAAAACAGAGGAGAAGAGTGTAAGTAATGAGAGCATAGATGAAGGGAAGAATGTGTGGCATTACCCGACTTTTCTTTTCTTTCTTATATATATATTTTATTTATTGTAATTTATTCATATTACATCCCAATGATTGTTCTCCCCTCTTTCTTATCTTCTCACTCTCAATCTCCCTCCCTCTTCTGCCCTCTTCTCATCCCCTAGACCTCTGATCGGGGTGGGGGTGAGCATTTTTAGAGCAAAACTTGGGCTTTTGTTGCCCTAGCAAGCTCAGCTGAATAAGGCTATAGTGAAAAGCAGAGGTTAAAAGCTCTAAAGATCTCCAAGTCTGCTTCTGTGCATTGAAAGAAATTTAGGCTTAAACAGAAGGTAGAATGTCTGCTTGGCTGAAGCAGCCTTGGTCCAGGTATGCTCTTCCCATCACTGGCCCACATGCCTTGGCTCAGATGGTCTTTTGAGGTCGTCCGAAACACTGTCAGAATTGAGTCCAGTCTCTTCCTGGGAGGCAATTTCTTCCTCTGGCTGGCACCAAGGCCTTTCCTTCTGCTCCAGGCTGAAATTCCGAGAGCGATTTTGATTCTCCTAGATCTATTGTTTTAAAGAGTCTAATAGCCAAAGGTTAAGTCACATGTGCTTATCTCTGTTTAAAATAGCTTCTCTCCTGCCAGGATGGATACCTAGAGCTACTCTGGGCTCCGTGGGCCAACTGTTGATATGTTCACCCACTTCACCTCCTTGTGACACCTTTACACAACTGAGAAGAGGTGTTAAATAGACATTGGAATTCAGGGTCCCTTAGAATACGGTTCCAGGAGTTGATGGTTATACGTGTGACCCAACATGGTCTTTGTTTTCTTCTTAATGGAATAAGAATGGAAACCTCCTGAGAGCAAGAGGCTTGTCTGTTCTTTTAACTTCTTGCCCCAGCTGAGCTTAATGACCCATGCAAATGCACAAAGTGAGCTTGGCATTCTTGAAAACAGCAGTTTTGCTATGGGTATGTATTTTTCACATCTCCTAACACTGTGGATGCCTTAGACTGTGTTCATCAGTTTTCTGAATTTTAATTTGACTCCTCCTCCCGCCCCCGACAAAAAGTCAAATTTTAAATTGCACTGCTGTTCAGTAGCTCTCTATTTATCTGGTTCACTGGTCCTCTCTGTTTGCATGAATAATTGAGACCGGAGTAGGTCAAACATTTTAACAGCCCAGCCTGACTACAACATCATCATGATGTGTTCACGCCGCATTCTTTGCTTTTCATGACTTACCTCAAGTCAGAAATTTCCTGCCTAGCTTCTCAGCAGTTTCTAGCTCCACCCAAACCAAATGTAGCTGTCTAGGAAATAAAGACAAGGAATGACTCTGTTTATAAGAATTTCAGGTTACCAGAGTCAACTGAGGTTAAGAATACTAACAGTTGTGGTAAGGTATGTTGCTGCATTCCTGTTTTTATTTTCTTCTACTCCTTTGGTACTTTCTGGAACCTTCTGTTCCCACTTAAAATGAGTCTCCAGCAAGTTCAGGAGCCAGCTTCATTAGCAAATAACAAAGGGCATCCTTGATGTGTGTTTGCAGCTTCCAACTATTCTGAGATCCAGCTATTTGTTTTAAGCATTTGCTCAGAGTCATTTTAGTGACTTAAAATCTATGATCAAAAGCTTGCATTGCAAGAACCAGAGTAACATTGAGAGAAAATTAGGACGGCGCATGGTGGGGGAGCGGGAGTGTGGGGGGGGGTTGGGGGATGAGATAGGGGTAGTTCAGGGCACAATATAGCTCTTTAACAGAATCACAGTCCCCTACAATTTGTAAGGCTTTGTTCTAAGCTGTTAGGATGGAGAACAAAGTCCCCTGGAGAAAGGAGAGCGGGTCAAATAAGCAAGCTGCTATGTATTCTCCATGGTCCTCACATATAAGGGAAGGCAAGGTAAGTGAGCCCAGTGCTATGTGGAGAATCTGAGAAGATCTTAGAGAAACCTTCCAGCTGATGAGAGGACACAGATGCTCCCCCATACACCAAGGCCACAGCCCTTCACTCTGGAATGTAAGGGAATAAATTGTACCTTCTCTAAACAACTCATGAGGCACAAGTCTAGGTCTAAGAGCTGCTGTTTGGTGGACTTAAGTGTCTTGGTCTGAGCCACAGAAACAGCAGGGAGTGCTTTTTCTCCTCCACCATGCTGAGTATGTATGAAAATCCCATCCTCTGGATACTTTAAGGCAAGTCCCTGCATCGCCTCTGCACGTTGAAGAGGCAAAAGCTGTGGTTGGCAGGTGGTTTTCCCAGTGTGAAGCCCAGTGGGGGAACTGGAGCTGAGACTGGTCCTCCTGAGGGCAATGCTGAACGCACCACTGTCCCCTAATGCACTGCTAGGCATCTTAAAATAAAGAGGGTGGATGTTAATCTGTTTTAAAAGCATCTTGCTTCCGCCCCACCCCACTTCCTCCCCCTGTCCTAGCCACCTGCACGGGGTAAATGGCTTGAAACATCTTTACTAAAATCTCTGTAAGGCAAAAGCTCCTTCGAATCACAATAGTGATTTTTCTGAACTTGAGAAAGAATCCCACCCCCTTTTTTAATTTGAATAAAACCAGGCAAAGTCCAACATCTCCAGTTCTTTGCTGTTTCCGCTGACTGCTTTCTCCTTCCCAACCCCCTCTAGCCTTCTGAGACTCTGTCTCATCCTCTAGCAAGCACCCCAGAGAGGGGAAGGCCCCACTGCAAGCCTCTGATTATAAATTACTTTCCTTAGCAGGAGTCTTATCACATGGTGGAATAGGAGACATTAAGCAGATAAACATGTCCAGATAAGAAATTCAAGGCTAGAGATTTGCCCTGGGGACACAGAAGTTCCAGCTTGACATCTACTTTGTGTAAAACTGTTTTGTTGCTGTGTGGAGCTTGCCCTGCCTCCACACCCCAAGGAAGCAGTTACCTGCATCAGCAACCTGCTAGACAATTCTGTGTGCACTGAATAAGATCAGAAGCTGGGTAAATATGTATTCCAATGACAGGGATAGCTGGAGCTTTTGTTTGTTTCTTTGGCTTTGTTTTGCTTTCTGTTTATGCGTAAACGTCATCTCTTGCCAGCTGCCTTGGTACTAACTACTTGAGGCTTACCTACCACATTCTTAGAGTGGCCCATGCCTTTCAGAGGTTTAGCCTAAAAAAGATTAACTATTAAAGAACAAACCATTCATTTAATCAGATCATGAGGCTTCCTAAGCCCCGAAAACTACGGTTCCAAGCATTTTCTACTCCACTGTTAAGTGTTATGAGAAAGCAGTCCTCCGTTCTCTCTTTTCTTCTGTTCGTTCTTTCTGTAAAGAACGCTGTGTGATTAGAGCATGTACGGCATTGGTGGTAGATGTTCGGTGTGAAGGAAGAGGAGCAGGTTCCATCTTGAGATTCTATGATATTTCATATCCTGGATGTCCTAATCTATTTTTGCAAAGATTAACTGATTTATCACAATTTTCTTCTATGTATAGGTCTTTAGTAATATGTATGCATATGCAAAAATATGTATAAATATACGAATTTATGTACGCACGTATGTGTTTATAGCATGTATATGTGCATGTGTAATAAATATGTACACATAAAATTCTCTTATTACAATTATGCAAAAATCACCATAGAAACATGGGAAGAGTAGGCGAATTTAAAATCCACCCAGAAAGCTCAAATATTGGTATGTGCCCTTCTAGCACCCTGTTTTCTTAAGCATCCAGACATTGAGCTTCTTACTGGAGGCTAAGCAAGATATTGTCCTCCACAATCAGGCAACAAGCCTTGCACAGAGAGATGGAAGAACTGGAAGCTCTTGTAAACGCAGTCTGGACATAGACCTTTCAAGGTGGAGCTCTCTGTGGGTGAACACTTTCCCCCTTAAGATAAGCTGTTCCTCTCCCTTTCACAACAGTCTCTATAAATATAAGATGAGAAGAGCCTAAGTTTCTAGCTCTCAAGTGCTTCCCAACACAGAAATCACAGAAGGGAACATCATGAATCTCTCAGGGGAGGTGACTCAGAGTGTTCCATGTCCAACAGCTTAGAGGTAAAGTCTGAAGAATTACACTTCTTTATGGATATCAGCGATCTCTCTCACATAGACACCTAGGGTATGGCCTGTACAGGGGGAATTACTGTAAAGTAGTGCACCTGATACTAAACAGCATTGAACAGTTTTATGATTGGGCAGGATACAGCAAGTGGGTTCAGAAATCCCACTGAATAAGGAATTCTCTTTCTCTTTGTGAGCTGGCAAAATCCTTCCTCCTTTCCTCCATTTTGGCTCAATAGCATGATCTATTTTTGCAGCATGGAATGTATCAGGTCACAACAGAAGAAAATGCAGGGAAAAAAAAAAAAAAGAATGGAGTGCAATGAGTTTGCAGGGCATGCTGGTTGCCCTGGTGCCTTGCATTAAAGAAATCTGCTATAGCATCTCCCTGTCACTCCTAAGCAGATGTCCTTCTCTCTCAGCCCTTATAGGTAGCAATAACAGGTCGAACCACCTCAACCAGCTTCCTGGGTTTCTTAGTGATCAAACTCTTCTCAAAACCTTCCTTTATTGGCTGGACTTGATGTTTGCCCAAATGCTTCCCAGTCCCCTTGACACGTGCTTTAATCTCCCAAAGACCAGCTCCATGGACACGCCACCAATGTGCTCATACATGGCCCTGAAGAGGACTGTGGTAGGCTTTAAGGCCACAGTTCACTGTCTTCACGTTGTCCTTTTCTTGTAAACTGTGGCTCATAGGAAAACTTTAGGTATGTCTCAATTTCCAATGGGGTTACATCTTGATAGACTTTTTTTTTAAAAAAATAAATTAAAGCTGTGTGAACCATATGACTTACCAGAGATTCTGGCATACTAACAGCACACTAGTAAGTGTGTATTCTTTTCCCTGGTGATCCACCATAGCTTATATCTTGAGAGTTTGACACAGTTACCACCAGCTCAGAAGATGATTCATGTCCAAAATTGGATAGATGGTTTCTACGGAAAGTAATTGCTTTTGCTCTATCCCAAGATAATTAATCTTAAGTGACCACCATAAGTCGGAGGATCATGATATATGGGACAATGGTACATGCACAGAACACCATGGTTCGGCTCATGTCTTTCTGCCACCATGCTACCTTCATTCTTCTGGGGTTAGTGGCTCAGTTTCCTCTAATTATGATAGTTGGCCTTGGTCATACTTTCCCTACAACAGACTAGTAACCCCTATGACTTTCTTCTTTCTGAGTTCTGGGTTGCAAAAACCCTCTGTCAGTCTTTCTTCTGCCCCTGTGGTCTCTGAGCTGGTTTGATAGTCAGGTTTGGTGATGTACCCTCTATTGTTTGAAGGCAAAACAAAATGGTAGCTCTACCTGCCCTAGGGTGCCAGTGCCATAGAGCACTTGAAAACTCCTTTGAGAAAGCAGGGTCATTCACAGAAAATTGATTTCCCTCTAGCTGAATCTAATATAGGGTTAGTTCTATGCGTATTGACTCCTCCACTGAAAAGACAATACTGAATTTTCGTTTTACCCTGGCCTTAAAAATTATCCAATCAGCTTGCAACCTTTCTTCACTACATTTCTAAAGTAACAGTGTTTTCCAAAGTCCATACAGCCATGTGTGTTGCAAAATATCGGTCCTGATTACTGTTGCGAGAGCAGGCTTCATTTAAGCCTTCCTTTTCCCCATATTTAGGAATATGGCCACAGATTATGACACATTGATGATCACAGGGATTGGAGTAGAGGTCTGTTGAGAAATTTCAAGGATTTTCTTTCCTCTTAAAATGCAGCCACGGGAAAAGAAAGACCTTTCTCTCCTCTTGAGTATTATTAAGCTCAAATCTTATGCTTGGACCTGAGGCAGCCACAGTGACTACAGATAGAGGACAAAGTCCCCTGGGAAGGCAGAGCTGAGCGATGCAGACAAGCTGGCTTATTGAGAACTATGCAGAACGGCTGAGCTCCCTGCGCACTTGGACCACTGACATCTAATACATCCTGCTTAGGGACTTCTTTTGCTTATACCAATTCCTAAAGCCCCACATTCCTCTGGCTTTTTGCCTGTGCATTGTCAGTCTGTACCATTTTTCCTGCTACAAGCTGAATCCTCAGGTAAGTTTATTAAAATATATAAAAGATACAGGATACATGGTTTTATTTTTGTTTCAACTTTGAATAATTGGAAGCCTCAGACATAGAAAAAGCCAGAAATTTGTATTTTAAAAAACAGATCTTTTTTCATATGCCTTCACTTCTTGTTCATAGAGACAAATGTAAAACATAAACCAAATGTTTAAGCTTTGATATTTGACTGGTTACCTTTGTCCCAGAAAGGAATCCCTAAAGAAAAGAACAGGATCTCTCATGGATCTATAGCTGTTAACTACTCTTGTTGAATGTCCTGTTCACAGGCAGAGGCTGGTTGGAAGTGAAAGTGCCATGCTTATGTGTAATATTTGCTATGTCTACTTCTCCTTTTTAAATGATGAAATAGAATACTTATATTACTAAATAAGCATTGTTCTAGAATAAAATGGACTTGACTCTTGCAAAATATAAACACTACCTTTCCCAGGCTTAAGGTGTTAAAGATGGATATTTACACAAACACAGAGAGACACACAGACACACATATATACATATCTATATAGGGATATGCACACACACATACACACACATATATCCAAATTGCAATTTATTATGTATCCATACATATATATATTCATACATACATGTATGGATGTATAAAAATTGTGAGTTTAGAGGTTAAAAGTAATGTGTTCTTCTTCTTCATTATATGCACTGAGAGCAATTCATCAGACTCTTAGTACATATCAAATGTTTAGGATATTCCTAGTTTCTTCTTGTGAAATTGGATACAAAGTTTTTAAAAGAATCAATGGTTTTGTTTAGTAGTGTCACTAGGTATGAGATACAGCAGATTGCCATGACTATGAATGTAATCAATACTTATTTAATATTTGCTTTATTCCAGGGATTTTCCTAGATTCTGGGAATATAATTATGAGTAATACATGTAATGTCTTTGAACTCAAGAAAATCATAATAAAACCATATTATATTATCATATTAACAACAGACAAAGAACTAATGAAGACAAACCCATTTCAAATTGGTATATTGACAAGATCAAAACAATAAATGATCTGGAATATCACTATCATATTGAGAATCATCCTGAAAATGCCATGAGATTGAAGAAAGATCCAGGTTGGAACAGAGCACAAGGTAAGGGTTTAGGCATTAGCAAGACCAGTGATCCCTCATGATTTGGGACAAAAGGAGTGAATATAGTGGTCAGGACAAAAGTGATAGCATCTATTAGAATAATACATTTCATTTAACTTAAGGTAATATCCAAAGCTTCAAGCACATTCCTGTCTCTGGCTGCTGTACTATCTGTCTGGAAAGTTTTCCATGCTGCTATAATGGTTTCATATATTCTTAATGTTCTTTAGGAAACTATGCGAAAACAGATCAGGATCACTCAGAAGTCACCATGGCACCACAAATCAAGATGGCTGAAGTCATGTCAAGTAACATTCTTACAGTAGCCAAAGTAGGAGCTAAAGAGGAAAAGGAGAAATAAAACTATGAAAGTTTTCTGAAGGATGAGAATGGTGATCCATATGGATGCACAAGGCACCAACTGTGATGGCTAAAATAGATCCATGAACATTCGTGTGCCAAGACACAAGAACTTCAGTAAATGACAGGTAAGATGGTCAAAGTACACTGGCCAGAGTCCATGTCCAAAGTAGTCCCTATTCTAAACACTGTGGGACCCACAAGGAGACTGTATTACTACATCTGAGCAGGGGTCTAGGTCAACATCATATAGGATCCTTGGTTGGTGCATCAGCCTCTATACTGTAGTTTAGTTATCCTGTATCACGTGGCTAATAGCCACTTATGAGTTCCATTCATTTGCCTGCAAATTTCAAGGTTTCCTTGTTTTTAGTAGCTGTATAGTATTCCATTGTGTAAATGTACCACAGTTTCTTTATCTATTCTTCAGTTGAGGGACATCTAAGTTATTTCCAGATTCTGGCTATTATGAATAAAGCTGCTATGAACATAGTTGAGCATAGATGCAAAATAAGTTTACTTTTATATACAGTGGAATAGAATTCAAATTTAAGATTATTCTTCACACACATTATATATATATATTTTTTTCTACCCTAGTATGAGGTATTGTACCAATATAACACAATTAGAATACAAGATTTACTTCCAATACTTTGAAAGTGATATTGCAGGTTGTTTAAGATAAATAAGTTATACAAGTTAATTGTTAGTTGATCAAATCATGGTCATATTAATTACTAGTCTATTTTTATCACAAGAATATACCTCTTAGGTGCAACAGATAGATATGATTCTATAGAAAGATAAGATAAAATAGGTAGATAAGGTCTTCAAAACATTAGAGACATACAGAATATGGCATTTTAAAATGTTTTTATTATTTTGAAGATTCTCTGACAATGAGACAGGGTAACTCCTGGCAATACCCAGCCTACCTCAAAGAGGATAATGAGCATCAAGGAGTCTCCTTATGAAGATGGCTTCAAATGTAGCAAACAAGCCACTGGGCAAAATGTCCTCATTTTTACCACAGACAGAAATATGCCTGAAAAAGGACAAGCTTGGATGCAGGTAGAATCAACAGCCAAACTGTGCCTCACAAATATGTCTGTCAGATATATTAGTCCAGAAGGCTGAAGATGATGCTCCAACATTATACAGAGTTTTGGGTGACTACTTAGGTAACAAACTATCTTTGTCATCTTCTCATTTGGGAAGCTACTAACCTGTACTTCCAGTCTACTCAGGTAATTAATTTTATTCCTTCTCCAGTCTCTGATGGGGTTGAAGACCAGATAGTTTAGTTTTACAATTAAGCTTAGTTGTTTAGGGGTTAAGATGTTTTTAGGTCTAGATAGATGTTATGGTGATAATGATGAGATACGATAGACATTGATTTACCTTCAAAATTTTAGACTCACCAAGAGCAGAAAGATGCTTTCTTCAAGGCTGCCAACTAATAATAATCAAAATATTATGAATGTAACATTTATATAATTCCTGATTGTTTCATGGTTCTTCTTGCTGTAAGTAGCTTATTTCATATATGTGTAATAATAGAAGTATCCATGTAAAAATGAAAATAATGTACATTAAAAAAAGAAAGGTAAGATGGACAATGGGTGAGCACCTGACGCAGATTAGGTAGAGGAAGTTAGAGATTGATAGCATCGTGGACCCCAAAACGCAGAGGAAAACTGCAGTAATTGTGTGGAGGTGGGAATGTAACACTCAAAGAATCACCTAGTCATGGTTTATGGCTTTAACCATGGAAAGAGATAGGATCTCAGGTTAAAAACTTTCATTTAATGGCAGGAGATAGAGAACAAATTTTACACTGATGGCCAAGTCAACTTGGTTGGACTAAAAAGTGTCTAGATTAATAAACCTACCTCTGGATTGTATCACTGGGATATTTCCAAAGGGGATGAGTTAAGGGGGAAAGGGTGCTTCCCACAAATGTGAGCTCCACTTGCTATAACCTGGGGATTCTGACAGAAAAGGAGGTTAAAGAGAATCCAACTTCATGAAGGGAGTCATCCTTAGCATGAAAGTCTGACACTCTGGAACTGAGGTAAAAATCAATCATTTCACCTCCGTGCTGACGTTTTGTTTTAGATTTGCTTCTTGTTCTTCAGATCTTTCCGTGACAAGAAATGTAACTAAAACGAATTAGAAGAAGTGGTTTGGAAGGTTCTAGATCTACTGGATTGCAGATGATTAGGGTTGGTCTTCTAGGTGTTACACATGAAGGCTAACAACCAAGGGGTTCTGATGGTGTGGGATCAGGTGACTGCCTCGACTCCTGAGTGAGCATCTGGAGAGGAAGTAGCTCAAGGTGGAAAGTCTAGACACACTGGCTCAGATTTTCAACTCAGAATGATAGGTCTACATCTCACCTGAGTTTATCTCTGCTATGTTGGCAAGCAGAGATATCATCTGAATCTCTTGATCATACAGAGGAATACAGAAATGCAGGCTCCAATTTCATTTCCATTAAGCAGCTGTTTGTATTCACCCCTGTTCTAGAACTTCCTACTCTGCAAAAGTAGCAAATTGAAATAAAGGAGTCTAAGGTCTACCCTTGAGAGAAAAAGCAGCTGAGGAATTGGCTAAGAAGAGCTCTGCAGTACATGATTTTCTCTTGTATTTATTTGCTTTTCCTGAAAATCAAATAATCATGATGATTTTTGATTTAACAATGAAACAAGGCTGTATTTTTATTAAATCTACAAACACTGGTCAAATGACCTGAATACAGAAGTGCCACTCCCATTTTTCTTTTAACATCATTTCTCGAGCGGAAAATGAGATTGCAGCTGCTACATGATAGTATTTGTGAATGTCAAATGACACAGTGCCCGAGAGACAGTGAGCATTCAACAGACTCCGCTATTCATGGGAGTGGCACTTCTGATTTACTCACTAAGGTTTTTACACATGTGAGACATTTCCCTGTGCTTTAGAACTTGAAGTCACTAATGCCTTGGTGGAGCACTGAAAAAGTACATGGTCTCTGGTGCTTAATGAATTCATTGGGTGAAAAGAGAATCCCAGCTGAAACAGACTAAGAAGCTTCAGCTATGTGTCAGTCTAGTGGCTGAAGCTATGCTTTTGGCTTTTATATTCTTACTCTTGGCAAATTAATCGTATTGATTAGAAATGTGAAAATTGTCAGTTGTTCACAGACTAAGGGAAAACATTATTTTTTCTATATTTTGGAAGTAAAACCCAACATGCTACTTTTTAAAATTATTTATCCATGGCTCAAGACACAGTATATCTTGTACAACTGAAGCCAATGACAGTGATCCAAAGGGGTTCAGGAGACTTTTATTTTCCTTTGGACCTTGACTACCTTACAGAGAAATAATAGGTATAGATGGATAAACCAGGTAGAGTGACAGGAAACACAGAGCACTAATGGATCAGACAGTACTAGTAAGACCTGCATAATGATAATGACGAATGACACGACAACTCAGATGTGAGAAATCTCAAAAGGCCTCACTCTAGATAAAGAGTCACAAGCAATTGATGGCTGCAAAGAGGAAGAGGATCAGTCTTCACCAGGGCCAAGCCCCCGATAGGGTATCCAATCTCAAGTGGTCAGCTTTGATCAAATATACATAGCAGCAACACTAAATAGACCATCAAATTGCACTTGCACACATATACAATTTAAAAATAGGAGGTCAATAATTTGAGAAGGAATGGGAGGTGAATAGGTAGTTGAGCAGGAAAGGATGAAAGTAATGTAAACATAACACATATGAAATTCTCAAGACTTCAAATAAAAAATACAAACAAAAAGTGCTGCAATGTTTACTTCTCTCTCTCTCTTCTTACTCAATAATTCACATCTACTTCAGAGATAAAGTAAATGTTACCAAAGCTGAGAAGTTTTCAGATAAAAATAAAGGAAATTTGAACAAGACAGATAAATGACTAGGCTTACAAACCCTTTAACAATAAGGACCAAACCTTATTTTTCTCTTTCTTTCTCTGTCTCTCTCTATGTACATGCTTGCTTTCTCACTGATATTTTGGTTTTAATTAACAAATAATATACCTATTCAGTCTTAGTCTTATAGAGAGAAGTCTGTGCCCATGGCCTGTCTCCCTGATTGCTAGTCCATCCACACGCACCTAGAAAACCTTGTCTTCCTAGCATTAAAAACTGTACCTCCTGTGTTATGTTATTCTCAAGATAAATGGTTGTGTTTCAACCGGAACAAAAGAAAAAAGTAAATAAATAAATAAATAAATAAATAAAAGAAGAAGAAAAAGAACAAGAACAAGAAGAAGAAGGAAAGAAAGAAAGAAAGAAAGAAAGAAAGAAAGAAAGAAAAGAAAGAAAGAAGCAGCAGTTTGTTGCTGCTCCCACAAAGCTCACTCACACTCCTATTCTGAAGAGGGATCCTGGAGAGAACCACAACAGGATGTGCAATTACATCAGGACAAGATCAGGTTGCATATTAACTCTTCACTATATGGAGCCGTCATGCACAGAAAGTTCAAGAAAAAGCTGCTCATTTGTTCAGTGGCTATAATACTGGGACTTACTGTGGTTACATATAAGCAACATGGTGGCAGGCAATACAGCCATGATCTCTGTCTTTTCTTCATGTGAGCTTGTTAAGTTATATATTTACCATTTAATTTAATTTTGTTGAGACAAAGTTTCACACTGTAATCCTGACTGACCTCAAAAGGGTGACCTTGATCTTGGTTCTACCTTCCAATGCTATAGTTACAGGTAGGTGTCATCATACTTAAGAATATTTCAATTATAGAAATTGAACTTGTGTGTGTGTTTACACCTATGTGCATTGTGTGTGTGTGTGTGTGTGTGTGTGTGTGTGTGTGTGTGTGTGCGCGCGCGCGCGCGCACGTACACGCGCGTGCATGCGTGCAGGAAATTTCTAGGAAATTAAGAGAGTCGAGGTTTGATTCCCAGCTCTATTATAGACTACTTGTATAAGTTGGAGTGACAGCTACTTCCCTTCTGATTCATCTAATCAGCAATGTGTGGAGAAAAGTGGGACTATATGATGCATAAACCCCTTTAGAGTTTATACAATTCCATGTCTTTGATGATTGCTATTTCCTGACCAATCCCTTGGACACATTCCTACAGCAACTATTCTGTGCCTCTCTTCTACCCTGGAAGCTGGGAGCTCTTCCAAATAGACACAAGGAGGAAGATAAGGGGTGCAGAGTCTAGGAAACAAGATGTAGCCAAAAGTAGCCTCAGAAATAACCATGTCTGGTACCTGTTCATACAAGTCATGTTTAATCCCAACCAAGAAGAAACAGAGAAATTCTTCTGCTGAGCACAACTGACATATATTCTTAAGGACAAAGTCAATGTCATTGAGAATAGATTGTAAAACATTAGTTAATTAGTGCCATATTCAAATAAAATTTTAAGTGATGTTACATCCATCAAGTCTTTCATTACCTAATCAAAACAAAAATTACTTATGAAAATTAAGGAGAAGAGAGACCTGGGGAATTAACATACAATATAGGGACATGATTGTATTCTTTGAAAATCGACTCTATTTGTGTGTGTGTGTGTGTGTGTGTGTGTGTGTGTGTGTGTGTGTGTGTGTAACCAAGTCATAACCCCAGGCTTACCATACATTTCAAGGTCACTGATCTTCTTGAAGATGAAAAGATACTACCATGTGCACAGCTTGGGATGGAATCAGAAAGGCAACAGGAAATAGCTGAAAATCACTAGCCTATAGGCTGGACACTTTTTCTTACAAACAAAACTGTATCAAAAGCCCTGCTTAGCACTAATGCTATCTAACCTACAGATAAACTTGGAGCTTATCTAGACCTGATGGCTGTCTTGTAAATAGATCTTTAAAAATAGAATCTCACCCAGAAGCTCTGGGGTAGAACCCAAGATCTTGCCTTCTAACTAGCTACAATGGCTGTCATCACTATTGACCTAGCAGGGCGAAGAATCCTATACAACTTGTTTGCAGGCAGCATTGCTTTAAGTGAGGCTCTTTGTGTTTTCCGGAATTCCATGTTTTTTCTTTTTAAGACAAAGCATGTTTCCCTGATTTCTTACAGGACTTCATGAAAGTCACAGAAGGAATGTCTGAGAGCATCTTACTGCAGTTCCATTTGTCCTCTGTCCTTCTCACTGAAGGACAGCTGGTTCTCTGTCATTTTAGCTTAGATTTGAGGCTTATATGCAGAACTACCTGTCCCTTCCAGTACAAGGCTTACTTATGCCAAGCTTCTCTCTTCTCTTTGTTCTTTCCTTTCCCCTTCCTTTTTCTTCAGTTCAGTTCACCTCCAAATCAATACAGAATTGTTTCCAGAATGTATTGCCTTCAATCTCTCCAAATTGGCTGCGGTTTTTAAAATTGTTTACTCTGTTGATCTCTTCCACAATTGCAGAAAGTGTCTGCCAGGCATTGACACACACACACACAAGTCCAAACACCTACTGTGTAGAGACAGAGGCAGGAAGTACACAGAGTTTCACTTCTTTGTTGAGGGCATCCAAAAGATGCCATATTAGAAATAAACTTTGGGGACAGGTGTGGTAGTACATGCCTGTAATCTTAGCACTCTGGAGGCAGAGGCAGGTAGATCTTTATGAGTTCCAGGCCAGCCTGGTCTACAATGTTAGTCCAAGAAAGCCATGGCTACACATAGATACACTGTCTTGAAAAAACAGAGAGAGAGAGAGAGAGAGAGAGAGAGAGAGAGAGAGAGAGACAGAAAGAGACAGAGACAGAGACAGAGAGAAAAAGATAGAAAGAGAGAGAGAGACAGAGACAGAGAGAAACAGAGAGAGAGAAACAGAGAGAGAGGGGGGGGAGGGAGGGAGGGAGAGAAATCACCCTTGGTGGCATCTCCAGATGCTGAGGACTCTGCCTTGGCTTTGGCGCCACTGTTGGGTGTTTTTTCTTTTACTGTAATCCTAGCAGCTGGAGGAAATCTTAAATTCCTTAAGCAGGAAAGATGCAAAGAAACAATGAAATGAAAGGACCACGTGGTACAAGTCTAGGTTGACTGACTGTGACTGTACTGGTGACATTCATTTACTGCCTGCTGCCAGTGCTGAAGCCATGGTTAGACAGAAGAGAAGAAGTTAATTGCCTCAGAGAAAAGGTCCCAGCATTAATTGTCACGTTAAAGTTCACGTTGCATTAAAGCTTCTAGCACAGGTTTATCCAGCAGCTGGCTCAGAGGAGCCAGGGAACCCATGTCTGTACATAATGACTCTCCTCTGGAGGAATTTTCCACTTCCGTGGAGACTGAAATGGGATAACATTTAGCTTAAACTGTAGTTTGAAAAGCTCAGCGGGTCCAAAAAGCCTGGTAAGAGGGGAAACTTGATTTTGTCAAAAAGTAGAGAAGTTTGGGGCAAAGCAGTCCCAGAAGAGCAAAAAGCACCAGGAAGCAGAGATTCAGGATGCTAAAACCATAGTCTCCAGACTGCCAAAAGAAGTCTCAGACTACGGGGAACACTCCACAAACTGTTACTGACAGCAGTGGCAAAGCTTACAGCCACCATGGCAAAAGTCAGTATTCGATTTGTGGGCCACAGGTTACAATCTCTAGGTCAGGAAGCTGCTGATCACGCCAATAACCTAGGCGATGGGCTAAAGTCCTCATTTGAAATTCTTCTTTCTTTTGTGAGGTCATAGAGGTTAGCAATGTCGATGCCACCTTTGCCACAACCTCAATACTTCCCTCATCTCCTTCCTTCACAATACATTTGCAAGGCAAATCTACCAAGTGAGGTCACTGCCATGTGGCTAAAATAACTGACTGTATGAACCCACAGCAGCCATGCAATAGCTCAATACACCTTTCAATAAATCAGCTGGTCTCTTTGAGACTCTACTACCCCTCCTAAAGGCAGACACCATGGCATGCATCGTGCAACTTAAAACTTGCATTTTAAAATGTTTTAACATTAAATAATATATTGCATAGAAAATAATTTCTATCACTGTGTGACTGATAAGCCCCTAATAGTTTTGAAATCTGCTTCTATTTGCTTCAAGTTTCACCTGTCTTCTTTCATTTGCCCTGAGTGTTCCTAACTTGAAGCTGGTCGGTTGCATCCTTGTCGCGACTTTGTAGTCTGTCCTTAGAATGCATGAGGTTTGCTTATCAAATATGAAAATCCAATTCCCATAATAGAATAATGTAAAAGTATAATACTGAAGGAGAAAGAAGAGGGGAAGTATTATTGTTGTTGTTGTTGTTGTTATTGTCATTATTATCATTATTATAATTGGAGACTAAAGTGTTTACTTCATCTTTTAATGCTCAGGTCACAGTCTATCACAGAGAGCAGTCAGGACAAGAAGTCAAAGCAGAAAACTAGATCCAGGAACTGAAGCAGAGGCCATGGACGAAGGCTGCCCCTATAGCTGCTCCGGCTGCTCTCTGCTACAACTCAGGGTTACCTGCCCAGAGGTAACACTGCCTGCCATGGTCTGTACCTTCCCACATCGACCATTAAATAAGAAAATGTACTAGAGACTTGCCCATCTAGGCATTTTGTGAATTGAGGATCCATCCTTTTATTTATGTCTAGGTTTGTGTCAAGTTCACAAAGGACAGAAGGTGATGAGAGTTGAACCCAGGTCCTCTACAGAAACAAGTGCTCTTGACCACCGAACCATTCCTCCAAGGGGGAATATTTCATCATTTGTTGCTTTCCATTTCCCTCAATTGTTCTGTTCACTGGAATTTGTTTTATGTTCATCTATCTTGTGCCAGTGTCAGGTGTGCCTGTCAGTGAATGGGGCATGGAGCCTGTCCTGTGGTAGAGCTCTGGTATTTATTACAAAACTGTCTTGTTATAAAGAATATCGAGATAGAGACTTGATATGGATGGAATCATTTATTGGACAGTGGGATTGGGAGTCATGAGGAGAGACATTTTTTTCTTGGGATTGGGAGTTGGAATCTTTAAGAAAAAGGAGGATTTATGCTAAATATTCAAATAAAGACTTACTTATGGTGGTTTTTTCCTTTATTTGTTTATTCACCTCATCCTAGCCCCGTTCCTGCTCTCCTCCTAGTCCCACCATTTCTCCATCTCCTCCATCCCTCTCCCTTGTTCCACAGAAAAGCAGAGCCCCCCTTCCCGTCCACCCCAGCTCATCAAGTTGCATCAGGACTGACCAGGTACTTGTACTTTGTGGCCTGGCAAGGCAGTCTTGCCTGGGGAAAGTAATCAAAAAGCTGGCAACAGAATCTATGTCAGAGACAGCCCCCACGGGCTGTGTCTTTCTGGGTCTGGGCTACCTCACCCAGGATGATCTTTTCTACTTCCATCCATTTGCATGCAAATTTCATGATTTCTCTGTCATTAATAGCTGAGTAATATTCCATTTTGTAAATGTACAATGGTTTCTTCATCTGTTCTTCAGTTGATGGACATCTAGGTTGTTTCCTACATCTGAGAAAGGGCTAATACCCAAAATACATAAAGAACTCAAACATTAAACACTATCAAACAAAATAACCCAATTAAAAAATAGGACACAGAGCTAAACAGAGAATTCTCAACAGAGGAATTTCAGATGACTGAGGATGCACTTGAAGAAATGTTCAGTGTCCTTAGCCTTCAGAGAAATGCAAATGAAAACCCATCTAACACCCATCAGGATGCCTGTGAACAAAAACTCAAGCAACAGCACATGCTGGCAAGGATGTGGAGAAAGGGGAAAGCTCTTCTCTCTCTGATGGGAGAGCAAACTTGCACAACCACTTTGGAAATCAATCTGGCGCTTTCTCAGAAAAGTGGCAAAGATGTTATTTTCAACCTCTCGTCCTTCTGAACTTTTCAAAGATATTCAAAGCTCTTTGAATCACACTGAGGAGCTGATGGTCAAGGGGGAACCCAATCCAAAGTACTAAGCGCTGTGTTTCTACATGCTCATCTCAGAAAGAGTGTTGGGTGACTCACAATGTTTCTACTGCCAGGCAAGGTATTTAGTCTTTTAGCACAGCCTCTTACCTTTCGACTTTGTGCTTATCTATGGCTTGAGTTTATGCCCCCTAAAACCCATATTGAAATGTAATTGATAATGGAGTGGAGCTAAGAGGTAGGCTTTTAGGACCTGACTAGGCTACCTGGCTTCTCCCTCCATAGGGCGAACTGGTATCACCATAAAAGGAGAGTTTAAGCTCTCTCTTGCCCTGTCACCTTTGACTGCATGGTGAGGCAGTTAGAAGGCCCAAGTCAGGTGCTAGCACTGTGACATGAGACCTTTTAGAGTCCAGACCGTGGGACAGTAAATTCTGTTGCCTGGTCACACAGGGTGAGCCACCCCACTTGCTTTAAAGCCTCCCATTCTGGTGCAGAGCGCAATGGCATGCACATAGTGGATAGCTGCCCTCCATGCTATGCCGCCCTATTACTCAGGAAAGTCAGATCTTTTAAAATGTAGCAACCATGATATTTCCTTTTTACAAAATATATTCTATGTTCTGTATTTTTAAATCACCATTGTTTTTGTAGTACTGAGGAGTGAAGCTACAATCTCATGTTTACAAAGCAAGTATCCCACCACTCAGCCATTGTTATTTAGTTTTTATAGTTTTTTTCTTCTAAACTGTCTTATTTTGGCCATATATCTTGTAAGATGAAGCATGAAGAACTGGACACTGGGCATGGGATAAGATGCAGCCAGAACTCACAGCAAAAATAAAAATTGTTCTTTACTTTACCCAATGTATGTATAGATCCATTCAAAAGTTAATGTGGTACAAGCTGCTCTAATAGGTATATGGCCTGTTAGGGTTTTAATTAGTTAGTCTAAATTATACATTGTCTCATGGAGGAAATAAGGAATTTGTGTCGAATGTTGATGTTAAAACAATCTAGATATAAAAGATAGAGAAAGGAAAGAAAAGAAAAAGAAGGAGAAAAGAAGAATACAGACTTTTACAGTGTTTCTTCAAATCTCAGGCCTGTCTGGGTCATACAGCCTTCTGTGACTAGAGGGCCCTTCTTTGGGAGGCATGGTCTTGGGCCATCTACACAGGAGCCACCTGGGAAGGTTGTGCTCACTTTGTACAGAAAGTCTTCCTGCTGGGTTAAATGCGTTTAACCTTTGGAAGAGAGCAATATGATATTCAAACATCTCCTAATGAGGCTCTTCACCTTAGAGCTTTGAGGTTCCAGTCACCTGAGTGGTTTCCCTAAAGCAGGTAAAATGGACAGGAAGTTGCTAGTTTAATACCATCTTCTGTCTTGTTAGGAAACCAGGAAACAAGGGTGTCAGTGAGCTGTGACCACGCTACAGCCTCCGCCCTATGAAAGTGCAAACATGTGGCTGTTTGAGCCCGACTGTGGAATTCCCTGAGTTAACATCACCACGTTTGTCAGTGTTCTTTAATAGCCTGAAAAGCCTTGATTGGCAGAGGGAAATAGGTTATCTCTCTTCAGACGGAGAAAGTACCAGATTTATTATGGTACTTTCACGAGTGGGGAAAATCAAAACGGGGAAATGGATCCATTTCTAAACAGCTAGCTACCTAGGATAATGGCTAGAGTTTTGGCTAACAGCCAAGTGAAAATTCAAAGTATCCTGAGGTTTGAGATTCAAAAGAATCTCAGTGCTACTGATTCAGTCTATAGCCTTATGAGGTCATGCCATCCATTTGGGCCTTTCTTTTCTTTCTGTCACAAGAAAGGCCATGCATCCCCTCTCCATTATGTGATACAAACAATGTGCAAAGGCTTTGAGTGAAAAATGTATTAGCAGAAAACTTCACGTTTCTTTTTCAGATTAGTTCCTTGATCTGCTGGGCTGGATTAAATTCACCTGTTCCTCTTCTCCACGCCCACAGAGAGGTACTTTAGTGTTGAGCAGGCCACATTTGCATAAAGGATTCAGAGTTTAAGTACTGCTTAGAAAAAATCACTGACTTCATGATCTCAGATGATGATAAGGGTCCTGGCTCTACCTTGAGACTAGTGGGGGTATCCCTGACAACTCGACACTACTCCAAGGTGTGACTAAGGTTAAAAAGGTAGGAAGAGGAGGATGTACTGCATCCATTCTTGGTCTTAGCTAAAACCCTGAGAGGCAATGATCTCAAATCTTTAAGCTAAAGAATAAGCTGCATGAATCTAGAAGGAGGCAGGGTACTTGCAGAAGGATAATGACAGGCAGTATTCTGTGTTATCAGTAGGAGATGTACAAAGCCCCACAGCCTGACACTAACACCGAGGAAGTGAGCATCACACCTGTTCATCATCAGGACCCATATTTGGAGGAAAAGGAACCTAATCAATGTATGTTTGGGGACCAAGAATTCAAAGGTCTGGTACCAGGAAATCACAGCTATCTTTTGGTCTGGTAGCTAGACCTTCTCTATTCTCTAGTTGAGTTCAGGCCATATACATTCAAGCAGGAATTTAATGATATCATAGAAGCAATATGCTGTAACTGTCTTTCTTGCATCTGTATCTTCGTAACTAATTCTTAGGGACCATAACTGGGCATGGATCTGTCACATGGCAACAATTAGAAGACTAAAGTATGTAATGTAAAGAAAATGAAAGGGACCATTGGGATGTAATATGAATAAATTAATAAAATAAAAGAAAAAGAAAATTAAAGGGATGTGCTGGAGAAATAGCTCAGTTAATAAGATGCTTTTTGTGTGCACACAAGGACCCAAGTTTAGTCCTCAGATGTGGAAGGTAAGTCCCTATTGCTGAAGACATCATGCACTTCAGAGACAAGACACATGGGGCCCTGACCTGGAACTGAATAGACACTGTTCTCTTTAAGGACTAGTTTTCATGATATGAGATTGTACCATGAAGGATTCCAAGGGAGAAGTGCAACCAAAATTCCTACCCAGCCATGATGCAATGATCCACAGCAATGGCCAGGGTTGCATAATTGTTCTTAATACCTACTCAGTAAGAGGAGACTCGTGGCTGATGCTGGAGACATAGCAAACTTCCCAGGGCTGGTGAAGTTGTGAATCTTGGAGAAGAACTCACAACTGTATTTTATTAAACCACCGTAATACTTAACTATATTCTAAGTGTTTGTTCTTGTATTCCCAGGTAAGTATGGTCCTCACCTCTCCTCAAGGAAACTTCTCTTTGCAACAGACAGAGACCATTACAAAATAGAAAGAAAGTAACAAACAAAGAGAGAAAAAAAGAAACAAGGAGAGAAAGAAACAAAGAAAGCAAGAAAGATAGAAAGAAAGAAAGAAAGAAAGAAAG